>NC_134358.1:214220299-214520299 GCF_048569485.1 Anomaloglossus baeobatrachus | reverse complement strand
CAATTACTTGAGTATCTGTTGTAGATGTAGTGCTGGCACAGTGAAGAAGTGTTGTCTCTGCAGGGAGTGGAGAGGGGTATCCTGTTAAGGCTGGTTTCACACTACGTCTTTTTAACATCCGTTGAAAACGTTATTTTAGCGGAAGTACGGATCCTGCTTTTACAGCAAATAACGTATGCAAACGCATCTATTATTTTGCAGGATCCTGCACTGGATGTTTAGGGGCGGGCATTGGAGTCATGTGATCGGGAGTGAGGGGAACTAGACTGGGAGCCGGCTTCTGACAGCTGCAGACGCTGGTAACCAAGGTAAACATCGTCCTTGGATACCCGATATTTATCTTGGTTACGAGTGTCTGCAGCTGCTAGGAGCAGGGCTGCCTGCACACGTAACCAACGTAAACATCGGGTAACTAAGAGAAGTGGTTACCCGATATTTACCTTGGTTACGAGTGTCCGCAGCTCTCAGGTGGGGGAGAGAGGAAGGGGAGGAAGGGGGAAAGACAGAGATAGAGAGAGAGAGGGTGAGGGAGGGAGTAGAGAGATAGACAGATCACGCGAGACTGGTTCTGGGCATGCTCAGTACTTTCTGGGCATGCTCAGTACAAAAGCAGGATCCTGTCTATCAGCACGCCAGCGTTCACCTGCGTTCGCGTGCTGTTTAGTCAGGATCCGGTGACTTGCAGTATTTTGACGCAGCTCAAAAACGCTACAAGTAGCGTTTTTGAAACATGTTAAAAAACTGCAAGTCACCGGATCCGCACTATAACGCACGCAAACGCAGGTGAACGGATGTTAACGCGAGTCCATTGCAAATGCATTGAAATGAAAACGCATTTGCACTGGATCCGTACTTCCGCTAAAATAACGTTTTCAACGGATGTTAAAAAGACGTAGTGTGAAACCAGCCTAAGACATGTAGTTGGTAGATGTCCACTTTGTGAAAGCATCATTGAACGGGGACACATTATATCATGTTAATATCTAAATTTGTGCTTCCGGAAGCTTAAACAAATTACTCCCATTTTTCTTTCATAGCAAGGGTCATGCCTTTGCTTGATGGTAACGATCCACACATACAGCTTGCCATGCTCTCCAGGATGACCAAGGGCAACACGCTGCCGGGGCTTGGTCATAATGGCCAGCATCGTAATTGTTGCCATTTTTATTCCGTCAGCCCTGTCTCCTGCCTGTCCCCAGTGGCGGATTAAGGGTAACCAGGGCCCCGGGCTGTTCAGGCTCTGTAGGCCCCCCCATCCCTACACAGGTCATGTGACGGGTCCATCATCATACACCTGAAACAGATCATTTCTGAAAAATAGTTGCCAAAGCTATAACCTAAAAAGCGTCCAAATACTAAACAGTGCTCAAACGCATATGAACGCTGGCATGCTGATAAACAGGATCCTGTTTGGCCAGAAACAACCCTGGCATGATCAGTCTCTCCTCTCTCTCTCTCTCCTCTCTCCCCTCTCCTCTCTCCCTCTCTCCTCTTTATTCTCTCTTTTCCTCTCTCCTCTCTGCTCTCTCTTCCTCTCTGCTATCTCCTCTCTCTTCCTCTCTGCTCTCTCTTCCTCTCTGCTCTCTCCTCTCTCTTCCTCTCTGCTCTCTCTTCCTCTCTGCTCTCTCCTCTCTCTTCCTCTCTGCTCTCTCTTCCTCTCTGCTCTCTCCTCTCTCTTCCTCTCTGCTCTCTCTTCCTCTCTGCTCTCTCTTCCTCTCTGCTCTCTCCTCTCTCTTCCTCTCTGCTCTCTCTTCCTCTCTGCTCTCTCCTCTCTCTTCCTCTCTGCTCTCTCCTCTCTCTTCCTCTCTGCTCTCTCCTCTCTTCCTCTCTGCTCTCTCCTCTCTCTTCCTCTCTGCTCTATCTTCCTCTTTGCTCTCTCCTCTCTCTTCCTCTCTGCTCTCTCCTCTCTCTTCCTCTCTGCTCCCTCCTCCTCAATTCTCCATTCTTCTCTCTCCTCCTCTATTCTCCATTCTTCTCCTCTCTTCCCTCTCATCTCTGCTCTCTTCCCTCTCCTCTCTGCTCTCTTCCCTCTCCTCTCCTCTCTCTCCTCTCCTCTGTTTTCCCTGCTCTCTCCTCTCCTCTGTCTTTCTCCTCTGTCTCTCTCCTCTGTCTCTCTTCTCCTCTCTCTTTTGCCCCCAGCTGCATTTGAATTTCCAGTCTGTCACGTTCAGTTCCCCTCACTCCCGATCACATGACTCCAATGCCAGCCCATGAACTTCAAGTGACAGGATCCTGTAAAATAACACATGCGTTTTTCTTTTCAAAAACAGGATCCACTTTTGCAGCAAAAAATCATTCATGACGCATGTTAAAAAAACGTAGTGTGAAAGCAGCCTAATGACACTAGGCTTTTTTAAGACAAAAAAAACTCTCTCTGATTAAGGCTGCTTTCACACTACGTTTTTTTAACATGCCTCATGAACATTTTTTTGCTGCAAAAGCGGATCCTGTTTTTGCAAAGAAAAACGCATGTGTTATTTTACAGGATCCTATCACTTGAAGTTCATGGGCGGGCATTGGAGTCATGTGATCGGGAGTGAGGGGAACTGAACGTGACAGACTGGAAATTCAGACACAGCTGGGGGCAAAAGAGAGAAGAGAGGGGAGGAGAGAGAAGAGAGGGGAGGAGAGGAGAGACAAGAGAGGGGAGGAGAGGAGAGAGAAGAGGAGAGAATAGAAAAGAGGAGAGAGAAGAGAAGAGGAGGAGAGAGAAGAGAAGAGAGAAGAGGCGAGAGAAGAGAGAGAAGAGGAGAGAGATGAGGAGAGGGAAGAGGAGAGGGTAGAGGGGAGGGGGGGAGAGGAGGGAGGAGGGAGGAGAGGAGAAGAGAGGAGAGAGGAGAAGGGAGGAGAGAGGAGGAGAGAGGAGGATAGAGGAGAAGAGAGGGGAGAGGAGAAGAGAGGAGAGAGGAGGAGAGAGGAGAGAAGAGAGGGGAAGAGGGGAGAAGAGGGGAGAAGAGAGGAGAGAGGGGAGAGGAGAGGGGAGGGGAGAGGGGAAAAGAGAGGAGAGAGGAGGAGAGAGGAGAGGGGAGAAGAGAGGAGGGAGGAGGGGAGAGAGGAGAAGAGAAGAGAGGGGAGAGGAGAGAAGAGAAGAGAGGAGGGAGGAGAAGAGAGGGGAGAAGAGATGAGAGAGGAGAAGAGAGGAGGGAGAAGAGAGGAGAGGGGAGAGGAGAGGAGAGGAGAGGGGAGAAGAGAGGAGAAGAGAGAAGAGAGGAGAGGAGAGAAGAAAGGAGAGGAGAGAGGAGAGGAGAGAGGAGAGGAGGGGAGAGGAGAGGGGAGGGGACAGGGGAGAGGAGAGGGGAGGAGAGGAGAGGGGAGGGGAGAGGGGAGGGGGGAGGGGAGGGGAGAAGGGAGGGGAGAGGGGAAAGGGGAGGGGAGAGGCGAGGGGAGAGGGGAGGGGAGAGAGGAGAAGAAAGGAGAGGAGAGGGGAGAGAAGAGAGGAGAGGAGAAGAGAGGAGAGGAGAAGAGAGGAGAGGGGAGAGGAGACAGAGAAAGATAGAGACTGTGATCATGCCAGGCTGATTTCTGGCCAAACAGGATCCTGTTCATCAGCATGCCAGTGTTCACATGTGTTTGCATGCTGTTTAGTCAGGATCCAGCAACTTGCAGTATTTGGACGCAGCTCAAAAACGCTACAAGTAGCGTTTTTGAAAAATGTTAAAAAACTGCAAGTCGCTGGATCCTGACAATAACACACGCAAACGCATGTTGACGCGAGTCCATTGCAAATGCATTGAAATGAAAATGCATTTGCACTGGATCCGTTTTTGCGTTAAAAAAAACGTTCAGGACGCATGTTAAAAAAAACGTAGTGTGAAAGCAGCCTAAAAGGCCATTCACTGTTCATTGTACCAGGTGCCTTTGCAGGACCTAAACGTACCCGCCCCCTCCACAAAAAATAAAACAAAACAGGCATCACCTAACATTTATCACCCTAATAATCCTCTATACAAAGCACCTTGATCCACGCTGCAGATCCTCACTTATTTCACTTCCTCCACCAGCCACAGTAACACCGATCAGTGATTGCACTGGACGAGGAAGCACCGCCCTTTCTGGTCACATGATCACCTCACAGCAGCAAGTACATTCTAACCTGGCCACAGGGGATTTCTACCGCTCCGCAACTGATACTGCACAGCAGGAATCACATCGCTCACGGACCACCGCTGATAATAGATAAGGGCAATCTGAGCAAGGACCCCATGGAGCCTTGGGCCCCGGGCGGTAGCCCAGATTGCCCTCATTATAATCCGCCTATGCCTGTCCCAACTCAATATCCACCTCCATATACACCTGTTGCTGCTATTCTACAGTCTGATGCATATAATGTGGACTTTTAGTGTCTGAGCAGGGACCCAATCCTCATATTCTACCAGGGAACCTCACCTGACCAAAAAAAATCATTAACAATTTGGACAAAGATTGAAAATGTTATCTAGGGAAATTGCATTAATGGAATTTCCATAATTTTTCCAAGTTACAACAATTTTGCCCTTCCTACCCTGCCTTCCATGGTAGCATAATCCTGCACAGAGTACTTCCCAGGAAGGTTACCTCAGTAGACACTCTCCAAAAACGTTTTATATACAATATAATAATGGTGAAACAGAGTTAGAGTAATCAAAGCCAAACTGATTTTCTTAAATCAGTTTTTGCCTTTCATGCCCACTCTGTGCAAGAACCCAATCCTGTGCTGGTTCTTAACTTTTTAACTCCCTCAAGATTTAGACATGAAAAAAAAATATTTCACAAAAAAAATGGAACATGATAATCTTTGTTTTAGAGAAGAAATAGCATTTTGTGCTCAGACCTGCATTTTGTGCTCAGACCTACTGGGAAAAGTCACCCCAGATGCTGCAAGACATTTTCCAACGAGGCTGAGTGCATGCTTTTCTTTCGCAAAAGGCAGCACTCTACATGTGGTTCTGTATCAAATGTGGTAAACTTGTACATGTGATAGTTCAGATTATACATAATTGGATGACTGAATTTTTCCTAGGCACACCAAAGGTTAATTAATGTCCCAAAAGAGGAAGAGGAGGAAGAGTATAGAAAGCAGTAGATGAAGTTGATGAGGCTGATGGCACTACTTGTGGGTACAAACTGGTTACCAGCAACATAGTTTGATGTACATGACTTATTAGTCAACAGCACAGTCTGAACATCGCAATGATTGGTCTTTTGACAAAATTTAAAAATGCTCCCACACATACATAGGAATTGCCAACACCACAACTAGAGCCACCTACATCAACATAAGATACAACAGCTCCTGAGTTTACCGTTGAAAAAGCAAATCTTCCTCAAACAATCTATTGGCCAGACATCAACGCTACTATTTAATCTTGACTTAACCACCCTCCTCCTCTGATAGCATCACATCCTTGACCCCCTGATATGCTTGTCAATCATCAAAAGCATCCATCCATGACTTGGCTTACAGTTGTTTAAAATGTCCTCTGTGGGTAATATAACCTACCATCTTACCGCACAGCCTTATTCCTATATGAGATTTACCCTGGCTCAGAGTACTACTGCCATTGTCCCTACCAAAATGGCTTGCGGAGCCAGCAGCACTGCTTGGCATTAAAATTAAGTCCAACAAAAACCAGAAGAAAAAAAGTCCTGCACCACCAAGCGTTACCTTTAGAAGGGTATCACACAAATATGAGAATCAGCTCAGGCACGCTGTGATCTCAGCTCAGAGGTGCACGTCGGGTCAGGTGAATAATTCCATATACAGTCCAAAGAAGGGATGAGATCGCACTCTCCAAAATATGCCAAAGGATCTTCTTTATTGAATTACAGGTGCATTATTAAAAGCAGGAGAGGAGCTAGGTGCAGAAGAACACTGACTCAAACGGATAGTGTCACTGTCAGAGGCCCCATCATCCTGCTGCGAGTGAGAGAAGTAATTTGACATATATTACATTAGCCCTCCTCACTAAAATGCTTGTTAGAGGAAAATGGAGGCCAATTTTGACCTGAGTTTGATACTACTACTCCTGGGATGGTTGCTACAAGCAGTACCATTAGTGTTGCTGCCAGTGGCTCCCACATTTTTCCTTTGGTATGGTTTTATTTTTCTCTCATGCTACCACGTCAATTGCCAGTGACACTTTTTTTTAGTTAACATACATTTTATGGCGTTTACAAAATATTTTTAAAACACTTTGTAAACCCTCGAAAAATATGGAGTCAACCCGAAAAGCTAGGTGGAGTACACTTGATGGTCAAAAGGCTAGTGCGTGATATCTGTGTGATATGTAGGTGCTTCCAATTAGACAATTTAAACAGATGTGTCAAAACAGACCGTCGCAGATAAATATCCAGATTTTTTGCAATCATTTCTTCAGATTAATCATCCTAATCAAACATGACTATGTAACAACTAATGCTAGGAGATAGGAACACGACATCAATATGCCACAAAATCCTACAGTGCACTTATGGGGTGTAGGATTGCTAAATTGGAATATTAAAACAGGTATGCGATAAGCATAACATGCATATAAGATTTTCAATTATTATAAAAAAAACATTATTACACTAAGTTTTTTGGTAAGTACAAGCATGGAAAGGTTCAAGCAACAGCTAGCAGAGTTGTTGTGGTGCATGCACTTAAATTGTACTAGTAAAACACATACAAAAACTTAACTTTTTTTGTAATTTTTTTATTGATAGGTTTAGTTTAAATTCTACCTATCCCTTCACAAAAATTCCTTAACCCCTTCAGCCCCGGGGCACTTTCCGTTTTTGCGTTTTTGTTTTTTGCTCCCTTTCTTCTGAGAGCCGTAACTTTTTTATGTTTCCATCAATCTTGCCATATGAGGGCTTGTTTTTTGCGGGACAAGTTGTACTTTTAATTGAAACCATGACTTTTACCATATGGTGTACTGGAAAACAGCAAAAAAATTCCAAGTGTGGAAAAATTGCAAAAAAAGTGTGATGGCACAATAGTTTTTGGGATGTTTTATTCACGGTGTTCACTATATGGTAAAACTGATGTGTGGGTATGATGCCTGAGGTTGGTGCGAGTTTGTAGACACCAAACATGTATAGGTTTACTTGTATCTAAGGGGTTAAAAAAAATCACAAGCTTGTCCAATAAAAGTGGCGTACGTTTTGCGCCATTTTCCGAAACCCGTAGAGTTCTCATTTTTTAGGATCTATGGCTCAGTGAGGGCTTATTTTTTGCGTCTCGAGCTGACGTTTCTAATGGTACCATTTTTGCGCAGATGCTACGTTTTGATCGCCTGTTATTGCATTTTGCATAAAACTTGCGGCGACCAAAAAACGTAATTTTGGCGTTTGGAATTTTTTTGCCACTACGCCGTTTACCAATCAGATTAATTGATTTTATATTTTGATAGATCGGGCATTTCTGAATGCGGCAATACCAAATATGTGTATATTTATTTATTTTTTAACCCTTTAATTTTCAATGGGGGGAAAAGGGGGTGATTTGAACTTTTAGGTTTTTTAATTTTTTTTCAATTTTTTAAAACTTTTTTACTTTTTTTTTATTTTACTAGTCCCCCTAGGGGGCTATAGCGATCAGCAATCCGATCGCTCTTATCTATCTGCTGATCACAGCTATACAGCTGTAAAAAGCAGATACAGTCACTTCCTGTTTCCCTCTGCTCCGAGTCGAGGGAAAGTGAAAGTAAAACGTCATCGCTGCAGGCGTCATCACATGACCCTGTGCTATGATGGCAACCACCGAACGTCACCTGATCATACACGTGACTTCCGGTGGGGGCGGCGGTAAGTGAAAATCTTCACCGCGTGTATATACATCTCCCTGCCAGACTTTGGCAGCGAGATGTAAGGGGTTAATGTTACGGCTGGAATGCGATTCCACTGGTAACATGCAGGCACACATGTCAGCTGCCAGGGGGCGGGGCTTAATGGGACATGCTCCATGACGGATATATCCGTCCATGGTCGTGAAGGGGTTAACCCTAGAAAACTATTGTAGGTTTCCTCTCTCTCATAAAAACTGATTGATGCTCTGACTCCTGTGCAGCAGACAATTTTCGCTTTTGTGTTTTATTTTTTTCCTCCTCTTCTTCCCAAAGCCATAACTTTTTAATTTTTATTTCCACATGGACATATGAGGGCTTCTTTTTTGCAGGATAAGATTTAGTTTTGAATGACACCTTTCATTTTACCAAATAACGTAATGTAAAATGGGGGGAAAAAATCCAAATGTGGAGAAATTTTGACAAAACATTCTGTCATGGTTTTTTGTGAACTGTTTTTATGGTGTATATTTTATGGTAAAAATGAGCTTGTAATATGGTTCTCCTCATAAATATGATTATGGTAATACCAAACATGTCCACTTTTTTTATTATTTTAGTAATGGAAAAAAAATCAGAAATTTGAAAAAAATAAATTTGGGGGTTGTGTCACCATTTATCAAGACCTTTGATGTTTTCCTTTTTAGGTTGATGGAGCTGTGTGGGGGTTTATTTTTTGTTGGGCAAGACAACATTATTATTGATACCATTTTGGAACAGATATGATGTTTTGATTGCTTGTTACATTTTTTTTCGCTGTATTGCAGCAACAACAAAATTTTTGTCTTTCTTGAATTTTGTTTGTTTACAGTGTTTATGGATCGTGTCAATTATTTTAATATTTTTGATAGACCACTGAATGCAATGATAACACATACATACATGGCAAAAAGTGTTGGCACCCATGAAATTGTTCCAGAAAATGAAGTCTTTCTCTAAAATTATTGTAATTACACACGTTTATTTCCTTTGTGTATGGGAACAACACACACAAAAAAAAAAAACACAGGAAAAAAAGGCAGATTGGATATAATTTCACACAAAACCCCAATAATGTGTTTAGGACAAAATTGTTGGCATCCTCAACTTAATATTAGGTTGCACACTGTCATATTTAAAAAAAAAAAAAAAGACAACAGGGTGTGACTTGGTGATGTGGCAACAGGTGTGGTCAAAGAGTGCGCCATATAGTTTGTCCCTTTTTCTGGTTTGTAAAAGTTGGGAGGTGCGGTGTTGCCTCTTAGAATAGGTTATGTATTTATACTGACAACATGTGATACATTGGCTAAATGCAGAGAAACATTCAACTAATTATAGGACTGTAGTGCCCCTGAATATATCAGGGTGCTACAGGGAACTGCATTCTTTCCCTAGGGTGTAGGGCCTACCCCCCCATGGTTCCAGGTTCCCAACAAATGGTGTCACAACCATTAGCACCACAAATCCCAACAACACCTCACGTCATGACTGTCAGACACACCAGTGGGTTGGTCAAGCTGGAATAGGGCCACCCACCTAGAAGTCATGCTTTTTCAGTGGCAAGGACAACACTTTATTTGTTTTCTAAATTGTCAATGAAAGGGAAAATCATATCCTGGCATATCAGATTATTATAGGATGCATACAGCTGCACACTAAAAAGCCAACAATGTATAAGGGAACTCTGGTACTGCATTACTGCTATATGAAAAAATGAGATTTTTAGTTTATGTCAATGCATGTAAGCCCAGACACCAATGGCTTACATTATCTATAATCCGGGTACCTAACTTAAATGCCACTATCTAGGTTAAAATCATCCGTGTATGGGCAGCTAGACTAAAACTAACTTGAAATGCTACTATTTGAACTAACCTCCATGTTAAGGCAGCTAGACTCCTGCTATAAAGGTTATGAACACAGCCTGGTTTATAGGGTGGAGTGCTCAGTCAGAAAGAGACTCACTACAAATATTTTAAAAAAAACCTGACGCGCACATCCAACAAGTGTGAATAGGTGCTAGCTGAAAAAACATAGTAACTATAAGGCTAGGGCCCCACTTTGCTTTTTACCTGCTTTTTACTTACTTTTTACCTGCTTTTTTGCTGCTTTTTCAACTGCAGCGTTTAATGCCAAAATGGATGTGTTCTGCTTTTCAAGCATGACATGTCAATTGTTTTTGCCATTTGCGTTTAGAACTGCAAAGCAGAGTTTTTGCCCAAATTTGCCCAAATATCTGCCACAAAAAGGCTACAGTTTGAACTGCATAGTGGGGTTTAGAAATCCAAATTCCCATAGACTATGCTTGAAAAGCAGAACACATCCATTTTGGCATTAAACGCTGCAGGTAAAAAGCAGGTAAAAAGCAAAGTGGGGCCCTAGCCTAAGATGCATACAGCTGCACACTAAAAAGCCAACAATGTATAAGGGAACTCTGGTACTGCATTACTGCTATATGAAAAAATAAGATTTTTAGTTTATGTATTGGCCAATGCATTAGTCTAGCTGCCCAGACACGTATATTTTTAACCTAGATAGTGGCATTTAAGTTAGGTACCCGGATTATAGAGATAACCTTGCCATTGGTTCTGGGCTTACATGCATTGGCCAATACTGTATCTCATTTTTTCATATAGCAGTATTGCAGTACCAGAGTTCTCTTATATATTGTTGGCTTTTTAGTGTGCAGCTGTATGCATCTTATAGTTACTATGTTTTTTCAGCTAGCACTTATCACATTTGTTGGATGTGCGGGTCAGTTTTTTTGAAATATCAGATTATTAGGCATCTACCTTTATATTAAGATTACATTCTCGCAGCCAAATTCTGCAGATGAATTATGCACTTCATTTTGAGATTTTGTTAAAAGGAATTGCAATCAAGGTTTAGCATACAGTATATTGTGCATTTCTGGCTGCTATAAAAATAGGGTTTATACACAGAAGTGAAGTAATAACTTATTGCTCTCCAAAGTTTGCAGTGCCCAAAAAATGCAAGAACTGTTCAATTTGCTCTAAATTTAATGAAAGGCCATTACATTCATCAATATATGAATAAGTCAACGGCCAGTGGTTCAGTAACATACTGTGCATGGAAAGGAATAGAAATCAAATGTGAAAGTTTCTTATTGTAGTCATACATTTTGTTCTTTTTAGTCATGTAATAATTAAGTTTGGAACAAATACTTTCCTGATATTTAACGTACAGGCACATTTCTGCTGTGTATCTACACTTGTCTATTAAAGTGATTGCCCAAGATACTGAATCAGTTAAACTGTAGGGCAGAGGAATATGACAGCCTTACTGAAACATCAAGGCACCCTTACATTAGCATGTCAAAGTAAGACATAATTTGGGCAGTCCACAAATGTCACCAAGACACATTTTCTTATCCTGCACATCAGGGGAGACATAATAAAGTACCCTAATAAGCAAGGGCACCCTACAGAGAGGGGAGTGTGACACATTGAGTGCTAACTGTTTCTGATAATCTGTTCCTTTTTTTGGCTATTACAAAGTTAGTTGTACACAAGGCTACATTCAGTCAGCAATTATAACAGCATATGGAAACTTCAGGCCAGCTGTGCTTTCAAATACTTCAGTACATTCTCTTTATCTTCATTTGCCTAGAATTCAGTATTGTTCAAAACTAGGGATGAGCAAACCCAAACAGTAAAGCCAATCAAGCTTTTTTGCATACAGAAGTTGCCTGTCTGCTGCTATGAAAATGAAATAAAAAAAAAAAATTAGATGGGCTCCTATCTATGTTTGATAACCAGCGCAAGCAAAACAGACAGCTGCGGGCTGCATCCCTCAACTGTCTGCATTACCTTGACTGGTTATTAAAAATAGAAAGGATCCCATGCCGTTTTTTTAATTATTTAATTATTTAATTAAATAATTAAAAAACCATTTGTGGGGGTCTTCAATTTTTTTGATAACCAGCCAAGGTAACGCAAACAGCTGGTGGCTGGTATTATCAAAGTGTGAAGGCTCATAGTTATTTGGCAACTCCCTGCCCAAAATTAGCAGTTTGTAGCCACTTCAGAAGTGGCACATCCATTAGATGCTCTCCAATTCTTTTCCCAATTGAACTGATGCAGTGGCAATCTGGGTAATACTTTCGATGTTGAGTTCAGTTCAGCTGTGAATTGACAGCTGACATCAAGCCCAGGGGTTAGTAATGGATAGGTGTCTATCAAATACCCAAACTACTAACTCGTCAAGTATAGAGTTAAAAAAAACACATACATGCACAAGGGGAAAAAAGTATATTTGAATGAACACACCTCCACATGCTCTTGTTCACCAATTTATTAAAAAAAAATCTTGGAAGTCCTCACGTAATCCAATTGGGGAAAAGCACTTCCTCACTATCCATCTTTCATCAATTTTTTAATTAAAAATAAATCCTGGAAGTTCTAATGTAATTCAAAGAGCAATGTCCCATGACATCCATCAATTCACATGGAGCGTCAATTTGAGAACACTCTCAGAACATAGCTCCATAGGTCACTGGCAGTCAGCGGCAGCCTGAAATTTCTCACGAGCAGTAAGTGATAGTGACAAACGAAATTGCGGGCTGCCGCTGAGCCTTGTTCTGAGAAAGTTCTCAGAATGAAGCTGTATAGAGGTTACTGCCAGGCAGCAGTAGGTGTGGAATTCCTCAGCAGCAGTGACTGTTAGTGATGTCACCGCTCAAGACCAGCAATGACCTATGACGCCTCATTCTGAGAATGTTCCCAGAATGAAGTTCCATAGGAATCAATGGTCGTTATGGGACATCACTCATTGGATTACGTCGGAACTTCCAGGATTACTTTTTTATTAAAAATTTGGTGAATATGCCTCCATCAATTTGGGGTATTTTTTGTCATCTAGGCCTCTCAAAGTCACTTCAAATGTGAACTGGTCCCTAAAAATGGTTTGTAAATTTTGTTGGAAAAATGAGAAATTGCTGATGAACTTTGAACCCTTCTAACTTCCTAACAAAAAAAAATATGTTTCAAAAATTGTGCTGATGTATAGTAGACATGTGGGAAATGTTAGTTAGTAACTATTTTGTAGGAAGAGAGAAAAAGCTCATGCATAATAGGCGCGCAACCCCATATATTTAGTATAAACGACAATTTTATTGGGTCCAAAAAACACACACAACACACAATGTCATAAAAACAATTAAAATGCGCATATTTATTATGCTCCACATTTACCCAATCCAGGAAGTCCTTACCGCGCCCCTCGGGCGATTACTGTTTGATTCGCCCAAAATCGGCTATATTAATGTGACTTCCGGGTTCTGGAACTCCGGATATGACATCACATCCGGTGATGACGGCGCCCATCTCTGTGTATACACGATCCTCATAGCAACCACCAATGGTATATAATTGCCTTAATCCATTGTTTTAAACAAATTTAGGTTCCTATATATACTGCCTTGTATGGTCCATACCACACCCTCCCCTGATGAAGCTGTCCTAGCGATACGTGTGGGGCCGGTCATGTTCCCCCTGGTGTTGCCATGACTCTCACTTTACACTCTGCAAACTGGGTATTATACCATGATTGAATAGATACCTTCGACTCTATTACTTCCTTATACTTAGATGATGATATATGACTCCTGGTGTGTTAGCAATTGATTTCACTGCTTGACTCTGGTGGACTCTTGCCCTGCAGGGCTACTAGGGCAAGTACTGACAATTCCTACTGGTTTTCCATTTATGGCATTATAAGGCCCCTACCACCAGGGAGATTCCATAATTGTATAAGTGTGATTTGATATTGCATTGTCTATGATTATTGGGGTAGATGTACTGCATACCTTGTTCACCTTCTTATATAGCTGTTGTCACACTAAACGACAGCGACAACGACGTCGCTGTTACGTCACCATTTTCGGTGACGTAACAGCGACCTTGTAAGTCGCTGTTATGATCGCTGCTTAGCTGTCAAACACAGCAGAAGCAGCGATCATAAGGTCGCTGTGCTACATGTTCAGAGAGCAGGGAGCCGCGCTTAGCGCTGGCTCCTTGCTCTCCTGCAGCACACATCGGGTTAATTAACCCGATGTGTGCTGCATCTACATGTCACAGTTCAGAGAGCAGGGAGCCGCGCTTAGCGCTGGCTCCTTGCTCTCCTGCAGCACACATCGGGTTAATTAACCCGATGTGTGCTGCAGCTACATGTCACAGTGCAGAGAGCAGGGAGCCGCGCGCACTGCTTAGCGCTGGCTCCTTGCTCTCCTTGCTACAGTATGCATCGGGTTAATTACCCGATGCATACTGCAGCCACATGTCACAGTGCAGGAGCCGGCGCTGGCAGCAAGAGCGGAGGCTGGTAACCAGCGTAAACATCGGGTAACCAGGGAAAGGTCTTCCCTTGGTTACCCGATGTTTACGCTGGTTACAGCTTACCGCAGCTGCCAGCGCCGGCTCCTGATCGCTTCATTTCGTCGCTCTCTCGCTGTCACACACAGCGATGTGTGTGTCACAGCGGGAGAGTGACGACCAAAAAATGAAGCTGGACATTCAGCAACGACCGGCGACCTCACAGCAGGGGCCAGGTCGTTGCTGGATGTCACACACAGCGACAGCGACGGGACGTCGCTGCAACGTCACAGAAAATGGTGACGTAGCAGCGACGTCGTTGTCGTCGTCGTTATGTGTGACACCAGCTTATTACTAGTACATGGGCTGTGCAAACCCCATTGATAATATAACAGGAGGTATATATATTCATTTTTGTTGAACGTTCTATTCAGCACCTTGAATGATTTCATGTGTGGCAATACTTTTCTTATCTGATTCCAGGGGGAACGTGTTGTATATCTGTGCTAATTGCACATTTTAATTGTTTTTATGACATTGTGTGTTGTGTGTGTTTTTTGGACCCAATAAAATTGTCGTTTATACTAAATATATGGACCAGTTATTGTTTACATAATGGGGTTGCGCGCCTAATATGCATGAGCTTTTTCTCTCTTCCTTCAGCCATGGTCTTCATGCAGGTCGCAGCACCCCTTCCTCCATCTATCTGAGCTGTGCATTCGGCATTCTTGTTTCAGTAACTATTTTGTGTGACATAACTCGAATTTATGGGGATAAAATGTCAACATTTCAAAATTGTGAAATTTTCAACATTTTTGCCAAATTTCCGATATTTTCACAAATAAATGCAAAAAAATCGTCCTAATTTTACTACTATCATGAAGTACAATATGTCATGAAAAAAAACATTGTTAAAATCACTGGGATCCGGTGAAAGGTTCCAGAGTTATAACCTGTCAAAGAGACACTGGTCAGAATTGCAAAAGTGGCCTGGTCATGAATGTAAAAATGGGCTTGAGGAAGAGTGGTTAACCAACCAGGGCATGTCTAGCACAAGTTTGGCAGGTAAAGAAGGAAGGACCACGAGTGAAATAGATTCTTCCACCTTCATGCATACATTTTTGACGTTAGAAGTAACATGACTTTTAGTAAGGGGAATATTATCAATCGCAGACACCTGAATAGGATACCTGAAAGTAGAAACACTGTACCCACATTGAATAGCGAAATCACTGTCAATAAGATCGAAGGCGGAGCCTGAATCTACAAATGCAGAGGTGAAAATTAATCCAGATTTTGGAGCCAAAGACACTTGTAGGAAAATACAAGATATATGCATGAGAGATAATTTCAGACTATTAGCATATGTGTCATTAGACCTTAAAACTACTTTAGTTATTTTCTTTTAAAAATTAATTCTTGTACTTAAAACACTGAACCATAATATGACCGGTATGAGTGAGTACAAGCAAGAAAGAGCAGAGGTTCCCAGTTCAGTTCCCTCCTTGGACTCTTGGCAGGACTCAATTTGTATAGATTTGCCAGAGAGGCAGAAGTCACTGACACACCCTTAAATGTGTCCATAGCCCTAAGATGCCAGTTTAAAGGAACAGCCTGTGACATTACCTCTTTCAGTGACAATGGGGAGGGACTATAAGACATCATGTGTCTGATCTCACTATAAAGTCCCTGACAGAACTGACTGCAGACAGCTACATCATTTCAGGAGGTTTCCACTGCCCAATGTCTGAGCTGGGTGCAATAGTCCTTAACTTCATGATTACCCTGAACCAATCTATGAATCACTGACTGGGCCACTGCAACCTTATTGGGGTCATCGTAAGTGAGACCTAGTGCAGAGAAGAAAGCATCAACAGAGGTTAATATTGGAGAATCCTCAGGCAAAGATAATGCCCAAGCCTGAGGATCCCAATGAAGCAAAGACACAATAATGTCTAAACGCTGAAGAAGATACTGGATGCAGGCCAAAATAAAGCTTACACGAAGAGGAAAAAATGGAAAACTTACTTTGGTCCATGTCAAAGCAGTTTGATAATATTACTGTCATGATCCGTAGTGCTCTGCTCTCCAGCAGAGCCAATGTTCTATATTATGCTCCAGGCCACAGGTTGCTTCTCAGCCTTTGGGTTCGGCGCTGGTGCGGGGAGGGGCCACTGTTCAAGCAACTCATTCTGGATGAATGCGCAGCTTCATTAGAGAGCAACTTCACCTGGAACGCTGCCAGTCGTAGTTCCTGCTCTGCAGTGATTTCTCTGTCTCCTGTGAGTTTTGCTGTTCTGGTCTTGCCTCCCTACCCTGGACCTTTGTTACCCTTCTCTGCTCATGCCCCGGACTCTGATGTTATCCCCCTGACTTCTGACCTCCGGCTTGTACCCTGACCTCAGCTCCGCTCACTCCCTGTGTACCTTATCTTACTTCCTGGCTTCTGACCTCCGGCTTGTAAACCTGACCTTGGCTCTGCTTGCTCCCTGTGTACCTTATCTGACTTCCTGGCTTTTGACCACGAGCATGTTTGACTTCCCTATCTCTAGTAGCTTTTAGTGATACCTAGTGGCATATCGTCACAATTTCCTTAGGTTCTGCAGCGGTGGCAAGTGTATGTTGTTGGTGTTTTTTAATCCCCGCCACTTGCAACATTAAGCATTGCAATTGCACAGCCAAGGCTTTTACAGCTTACTTAGTGATGCCTCAGCACACATTAAAAAATGGGGTGGGTTGTTGAAACAACCCAAACTGGATGGACTCAGGTGACCACTTGGATCTTTTCTTCCTAAGCGGCCATTGAGAGTTCCACGTACCTCTTAAAGAATCTGGGGGAAGGTGCATAGTAAAATAATCTGACAGGGGAAACCTTAGGCAGACAGGCTGTAGTTCCAAGCAGGGTCATCTTCAGAAATATCACAAGCGGGAAATGAAGTCCTGGGAAGCGTTAAAAAGTTACACCCATTGGGTGATAGGGCTTAATGAATTACAGCATCGGAAACACTTGTTATCAGAAAGGCAATGAATACACAAAGTGTTCAGAATCAGGCCACTAACCCAACCTGAGTGTTGATCAGCGGTGAGGGACACAGACCACAGCACAGGAGTCTGCTGGATCAAATTTGAGGCATGACAGTGATTATTGTTGGTCATTAATAATTTAGATTTCAGCAAAGTCAAGTCAAAATGTAAAGATAATCTGTCAACTAAAAAAAGCACTATTTAACTGCTCCCCTTTTACTAAAGTTATTAGAGCTTTAAACATTTTCAGCTGTCAAACTGGAAAATGCAAAAAGAAAAAGAAAATTAAGTTATATTCTCCCTGCAGCTGCTCGCTTGCAGTCAATTGAGACAGCACAGGGGGCAGTGATCACTCACCACTGTGAGAAGGCTGTAATCACCTCCCCACAGTGTGTGTCTGCAGAGCAGGCTCAGTAAGGTGCAGGGAGAATGATTGCAGCTTTTTCACTGTGTAGTGACTGCTGATTGATCACTTTTCCATGCTCCACTCCAATAGCTGAATAACTAGAAGCCAGTGGCTGTAGGTAGAATATAACTTCATTTTTTCCCTGCATCGACTCTTCCTGGTTCGACAGCGGAATAAATTCAAAACACAATTTATCTGCAGTTTACCGATATATTTCTTAGCAGACAGGTTCCCTTTAAATTCTCATTATACCAAAAAATTAATATCTTGAGGGTTCAGATGGCTTTGAATTCAGTGAATTGTGGCCTGAAAGTAAAATAACACCCCCTTCATTTGGGGTATTTATATACCTAGGAGAAACAGCGCAATAAAACATTTCTCTAATTTTCTTTGTTTTGGATGAGCAAATCTGCCATAATAGGGAGTGACATATTTGCAAATAAAATGCAAGTTTTTCACTTGCTTTTCAACAAATCTATACTCACTAAATGCCTTCATAAATACATCAAGGGGTGTTGTTTTCAAAATGGTTAGAGATTCCAAGAGTCTACCACTTGTTAGCCTAGGCAAACCTGACATAGAGCAAAAAGAACTATATTAACTGCAAAATTTTAAATTTTCTTTTGTACTCTTAACCTTAAAAATGACCAAAATATAAAAAATGTGAAATATTGATAAAAAAAATAGCATAACATATTCAAATATATATGTATTACAAGATTTGCATAGAGTGTACGCATATTTAACATACAACAATTAAAGGTAGACAATTTTTCATACATTTTTCACGAACAAACACAAAACATGTTTACCTAATTTTATCAATGAATGAAAGCACAACTTGTGACAAAAAAGTAATAATACCAAAATTGTGTGAATATACAAACGACTTCCAGAGTTATTCTCTGAAATATTCAAAGATACCAGATTTACAGAAACTGGAAAGGTCATTACAGGGAACCAATCACCTCCAAAAACACTATTTACTTGCTAGTGGTAATGTACAGGTAAATAGTGATTAAACTATGCTTGGCTTCACAGCAGTTGCAGGGAGAAAATTAAGGTTTATTCTCCCTGCAGCCAGTTGCTTCTATGAAGCTATCGATCAAGCAAAGGAAGGTTGGGCTAAGCGGGGAAAAGAGCCAGAAAGGCCAAGGCTTTCCCAGAGCAATTAAAGTGTAACTGTTGTTTTATTTCATAAATCAATAGTACACATGAAAATAAGTAATATTGTAATATATCTCATCAGACAAATTGGCTTCTTTCTCTGCCAGAATTGATCAGTCATTATCAAAATTCTCAATTCTGAGTAAAATTTGCATTCAGTGAAGATCATACACTAGCTTAATTTTTATAAGTACATTCCATGTAGTAATAACGCAGTTCAAATTTAATATATTCCATATTTGCATACATCTTGGCACTTACAGATTGCTGCTGTATTCTTTTGTTTGTGTGTTATGCAGTCATGACAACTTGCACCTGTTCACACCTGCTTTATTCTGTTTGGATGTGCTGCTCAATTGTTTGCAGATTCCCTTTAAGTCAGTTGAATATTATTTCATTAACACAAGTTCCAATGGATGTAAATATTTACTTGTGATACTATGTCTGGTGTGAGTGGGTGTGAGTAGGAGCTCACAAAACCACAAGTATGTGATTTACATACATGCAGTCACATGTTGAATAGACATGCTTCGTCGCTCAATGAAAATGAATTGAGCGAGAACGGACATGTCTAGTCAGAATGTGGCCAGAAGTATTCAAATCTCATACGTGGGCTCACATGACCATCTACTCTTGCCACTGGCAAGGGAAAATCCTAAAATTCTGCAGTGCATGTGCTGTGAGAATTCAGAAGCTTGCAGTCACCTAGAGTGACTGAAGACTTTCATCTCAAACCTGAACAACTCCTTTAGATATAAAATGAAGCAGTATAGCATGTCCAATCTTAGGCCCGTTTCACACGTCAGTGAAAAACACTGATGTTTTTCACTGGCGTGTAAAACACGCACATGTCCCTGCGTGTGCTGTGAATCACGGCACACGTGGGTTGTCTAAGTGCAATCCGGGCTCCGTTCTCCGTGGCCCGTGATTGCACTTAGTAATCAACTCACCTGTGCGCGCTCAAGCTCTCCATGGTGCTGATCGCTCCCGCGGTGCAGCATCCGGCCGGTGCTGACCCCCGCAGCAGCTGCTTCCAGGTCGGCTGTGTCGTGCATCATGAATATGCGCGACGATAATGAGCTGGCTCAGAAGCAGCAAGCTGCAAGGGCTGCAAAGGACATCGCTGGACGCCGGGTGAGTTAAAATGTTTTTTATTTTAAAAGCACGTTTTTTTCTGGCACGTGTTTCACGGACCACACCACTGCGTGGTCCGTGGGACATCAGTGATGCCAGAAAAAAATGGACATGTCTCTGTGCGGCAATCACGCACACGCGGGTACGCCGCACGGAGACACGTGCAGTGAAAAATCACTGACGTGTGAGCAGACCCATTCATTATAATGGGTCTGCGTATGTCAGTTATTCTGGTACATTTAAAAAAAAGCACAAACGTACCAGAATCACTGACGTGTGAAAGAGGCCTTAAGAGCATGTAATATACTCCCTGTCAGGATTCAGCTCTGTTTGCTGGGTCCAGCAGTCATCACATGGCCACTCTACTCATATGATTTTTAAACTTGTAATCATGTGACAACCAGCTTCTCAGTTTTTCCCTGAACATTGAGAGAATTAAGAAAAGCAGCTCGTTGGTACGTGACTGTAAAGGCTCATTTAAACGACCATTGCGTTTATCCTGGTCAGTTCCTTTTTTTTGCGGAGCTACTGACAGTACCATCTTTCCAATGGGTTTTGTGTAGGATCGTATGCCACACGGAAGCACTTTTACGAAATAAAAATTTTGTCTATTTTTTTTTTTTACTGACTGGGTTAGTGATGCCAGGTATCTGATAGACACCGTGACATAACTACTGCCAGGGCTTGATGCCAGCAGACATTACACAGCTGGTATCAACCCCATATATTACCCCATTTGCCACTGCACCAGGACAACGGGATGAGCTGGGGCAAAATGCCAGGATTGGTGCATCTAATGGATGCGCCACTTCTGGGGCAGCTGCTGCTTGCTATTTTTAGGCTGCGGAGTATCCAATAACCATGGACCTCCCTAGTCTGAGAATACCAGACCACAACTGTCGGCTTTACCTTGGCTGGTGATCTAATTTGGGGGGACCCCACATTGGTTTTTCAAATTATTTATTTATTGGCTATGTACAAGGCTAAACACCCTTTAGTGCCACATGAAAGGCACTAAAGAGTGCAAGATTACAAAATGTAGGGGAGTGGGACATTATATATGTATTTCTCATCTATCCATCTACCTATGTATCTATCAATCTATCATTCTCTCTATCTATTCAGCTATCTATCTATCCAGCTATTTATCCAGCTACCTATCTTTCTAGCTTTTGACTGTGTAACCCTTGTTCCATGTTTTTGCGGTCCGCAAAAAAACGGAAGTCACACGGATGGCACACTCACCGTATACAGAACGGGACAGAATGGAACTAATGCGGATGTCACACGGATGTATGAAAAACAGGACCGTTTTTTGCAGACTGCAAAAACGGGACGGTCGTTTGAACGTACCCTAGGTGTGCAAATCACACATGACGACTACTCAAACCGCTTGGTTGGGGGGGAAGCACCAAACTGAATTCTTGCCTCTGGTGACTGAAAGGTTAGATACACCTCTGTACGAGCCTTTTCTATGGGATTCCGGTCTGGAGAAAGTGAAGACCACTCCATTTGAGGTACCCCAGTCTCCAGCAGCCATTCCCTTATGGTGCAACCTCAATGAGCTGAAGCATTATCATCCATGAAGATGAAATGAATCCTGTCTTGTTCATGCTGAGGCATAATGACTGGATTAATGATGTAATTCAAGTAGCAGGGGCTTGTCACTGTGTCATTCACAATGTGTAGGGTAATTCTGTATAGACACATCTCCCCACACTGTAACACTACCACTACCAAGGACTCGTCTGGTGACAATAGTGGCTGATGCATTGCACTCTCCTTGACATCACCCACATCGTCATCAGCCATAATTTCTGCTCAGCGTGAATCAACTTTCATCAGTGAACAGCAATGAGGCTCACAGGTCCCTCTTCCAGCAAGACAATGGTGCATGTGCCTGGTGGTGTAGTCAGGTACCCTTACAGGTTGTCTAGCAAGCAGACCACACGGATGTAAATGATTTTGAATGGTCTGACGTGACATTTGGGTGCTTCCTACCTCCCCTGTGCCTGGAGTTGTGTGGCATTCATCATCTGGTTGAGAAGGAGAGAGTGTTCACAATGAAGTGGTCATCAGTGTGAGATGTGGCCAAAGGACGTCCACTTGTATGGCTTTCTGTGACTCTTCCAGTCTCTCTGTATATCTGTTGAAACCTGCTGATAACACTCTAAGCTCAGTGGCCACTTCCATCTGAGAACATCCTGCTTGAAGCCTCGCAATGGTGAGGTACTGTTGATCATTTGTTAGGTGTCGTCTTGGTTTCATGATGTGAAAATGTGAACAGCATGATGAGGAGGACTGTTTAAATAACAATAATTCTAATGAATCCCAAAATGTATTGGGCGGTTCATGTATCAAACACTTGTTTTGAATTTTTCCCATTAAGCTCCATGTTAGGCCTCTTTCACACATCAGTATTTTGCATCACTGTATCATCAGTGTTTGGATGTCATAATAATTAGTGTCTCAAAAACAAAGTACGGGTGTCAGTCTTTTAGTTTTTTCTCTAAGTTCCACTCCTGGTTTTGGCATCCAAATACTGAAGAAACACTGATGCAAAATACTTACGTGTGAAACAGGCCTTAGAGAACAGCAAGTTGTGCAAAAAGTACTGAAACACTGAACTGTTGGACATATGTACTCAACAGTTTAGAGAAGGTCACATTACCTTCACCTGAAAAGGTTAGAGGGCAATTTACAATGATTCTGAAATATGCCTAACGTTTGTGAGTAGAGTATATAGCTTCCCATGGACAGGTGGCAGCAGTTTGGCCATTGTCGTTCTCTGCCCCATTTACACTAATGTCATTGATGCAAGGTAAGGTTATAATACTACACTGTGTTAGGCAAATGAGTATTTTGATCACATGATACTTTTTATACATGTTGTCCTACTCAAAGCTGCATAGGCTTGAGAGCCAACTACCAATTAAGTAAATCAGGTGACGTGCATCTCTGTAATGAGGAGGGGTGTAGTGTAATGACATCAACACCCAATATAAGGTGTGCTTAATTATTAGGCAACTTTAAACGACACTTTTTATGGATATATTTGAGAAATGGCTTTCTCCTTACCCCTCTTCCATAAAGGCCAGATTTGTGCAGTGTACGACTGATTGTTGTCCTATGGACAGACTCTCCCACCTCAGCTGTAGATCTCTGCAGTTCATCCAGAGTGATCATGGGTCTCTTGGCTGCATCTCTGATCAGTCTTCTCCTTGTTTGACACGGAATTTTTGAGGGACGACTGGGTCTTTGTAGATTTGTAGTGGTATGATACTCCTTCCATTTCAATATGATCGCTTGCACAGTGCTTCTTGGGATGTTTAAAGTTTTGGAAATCTTTTTTCAACCAAATCTGGCTTTAAACTTCTCCACAACAGTATCACGGACCTGCCTGTTGTGTTCCTTGGTCTTCATGGTGCTCTTTGTGCTTTAAACAGAACACTGAGACTATCACAGAGCAGGTGCATTTATACGAAGACTAGATTACACACAGGTGGCTTATATTTATCATCATCAGTCATTTAGGACAAAATTTGGATCATTCAAATATCCTCAATGAACTTCTGGAGTGAGTTTGCTGCACTGAAAGTAAAGGGGACGAATAATATTACACGCCACAATTTTAAGTTATTTATTTTTTACAAAAATGTAAAATAAGCAATAAATATCGTTCACCTTGACAACTGTGTCCCAATTGTTGCTGATTCTTCACCATAAAAATTGATTTATTTTTATCTTTATGTTTGAAGCCTGAAATGTGGGAAAAGGTTGAAAAATTCAAGGGGGCTGAATACTTTCGCAAGGCACTGTACCTGCACAAACAGATATCCTCCTAAGATAGCCAAATCTAAAAAACCCCGCTCCAACTTCCAAAAATATTAAGCTTTGATATTTATGAGTCTTTTGGGTTGATTGAGAACATAGTTGTTGATCAATAACTAAAAAACCCTCTAAAATACAACTTGACTAATAATTCTGCACACAGTGTAGAGTAGGACCATCTCAACTGGGTACATCTTGTTGTGGTAGGATGGCTTTTACACTTTTTGATCAAACAGTGTTAACCAAGTTCCCTTTGTTATGTAAATGCACTACTACTATTTACTTTATTATAGTGCATATACTCATTGTGTTTTTCTCTTGGGTTTTGTATGTAAAATGGCCACGGTATGATCGTTCTCCTGTTGCACATACACAAACTTATTAACTTATTCTCTGGCTCATTTTTTTTGTTTGTTTTTATGTAAAATTGATATGTGAACTGGGCTGTTACACAGTATACTGTTTGTTACTTTTTTGAGTAACGCCTGATAATAAAGAATATATTCAAACTACTTCCCTATAGTTTGTAAGCTCTCACAAACAGGGACCTCTCTCCTCCTGTACCTGTCTGTGCCTTGTATTGTTCATGATTATTGTACCTGTACCTATTATGTGTTCCCCTTTTCACAGGTAAAACGTCATGGAATAAATGGCGCTATAATAATAAATAATAATAAAAAAAAAGAAACATGAGACATCTAGTGGTTATAAGGGGAATTGCATATGTAAAAATTGCATAGACACTTTATTATCAAAACCAGTAGGGATACTTGCGCACACTAGCATTTTGATGCTGGCGTAGCCGCTAAGTTTTCCTAGACGAAGCCACTTCAGGAAAACACCACCGGTTCTCTTCATGAGGCTGTTTCTCCAGAGGCCTTGCAATCGTTTTCGCAGCAGCTCCGACATCAGCAGCTTCCACTCTATACTGTTAAGTGGAAGCTCCTAACGGAAGCTCCTTGACAAATGAGCATGGCACTTCTTTTACCCGTGAAAAAAAATTACATAAGATGGAATTGTACACATCAATGTAGTTTTTATAGGGGGATTTCTAAAGATGAGTACAAATCTTGACATAGCTACATAAAAAGTGAAATAAGTAGATCACATCCGACATCTAGTGGTTACAAGGGTAACTGCAGCTTTAAAACTGCCTATACAAGTACTGTATTAGATTTTCAGCTGTTGAATTTTCTAAGCAAAGCTACTGCAGGAAACTGTTGCCAATCGTGTCCCAGTGGTGGCCTTCACTCTGTACTATTATGTATGAAGAGCGGCGGCTTCCTAACAGAATCTGCCACTCCTTTGAACCCTGAACTGATTACAAGAAGTAATATAAGTCGTAACATTTGAAGAATTTAATTTTTATGGGGTGATTTTATGACAATTTTTCTGGTTGATTCCTGGTGCAAGCAGACCTGAAGAAATTAATGCACACATGACCTGAAACTTTCCAAAATACCCTGATGCCCAACACACAAAGAATGGTATCGCCACAATGAATTTTCCCACATACAGTAACTTGCCCCCACATACTCATTATTATCAACCCATACCCCACCAAGACATGCTGCCCACACAGTGCCCTCAAATCAAAATTATACCCCCATAGTGCCCTAAACACTGTATAATTCACCTGCAGGACCAAACACAAAATGATGCTCCTATATTACCTCCACATAATTTGATGTTCCGGTGGTTTCCTCAAACGTAATATGAGACCCCAAAATGAGCCACAACACAATTTGATGTCCCCTAAGACACACATACACAAAGTATGATGTCGTCAGTCCCCTGCTACTCCCAGTATGACATCCCATATGCTCCCCCCACAGTATGATGGTCCCATAGTCCTCCACCGTATGATGGGCTACACAGCATCTCACACATCGTATAATGTCCCGACAGCCGTGCACAAAGTATGATTGCCTCCACAGCCTCAAATGTAAAGCATGATGCTTCCTCGGTCCCCACTAAACAGTACAATAGCTCCACAATCCAACATATATAGTATTGTAATGCCTGAGTGTAGCCACAGACTCAGACTGGCTGTAAGGGGAGTCTAGAGTAAGGCTGGTCACTAAGCAGGACCCCAAGAACTCTGCAACCCTTTAACCCCTACACAGGGATTTGGAATTACACAGAGCTGCAGAGATCACTACCTGTGGTAGGCTGTAGTCCGTGGTCGTCAGGCAGGGTCAAAAACCAGGAGATGCAAAACAGGAATAGAATCGGCAGGCAAGGGCGTAGTGAGGAGACAAAGCAGAGGTCAAATCCGGAACTGGCAGCAGGGTACAAAAACGACAGGCAGAAGGGTAGTAAACAACAAGCAAAGGTCAGCGCACAGGAATCACAATACAAACAGCACATGAGCCAGGAGTACAGAACTATCTCTGGCAGTGGTCATGTGACAGGAGGGGAAATAAGAAGGGTGTGATGTGTTCCCATTGGCTGCAGGTGAATGTTGGCAACATCAGCTGGAAGACACGCCACCTACAGTCAGCCAGTGGTACTGCAGGTTCCAGGGAAACCCAGCCTAGTGGATGAGCGGAGCCTGTGCTCCGCAGAGCCAAGGGCACCGACTCCTCTCCCATCACCAGCACTATCCATGGTGGGAACATGGCGTCGTCTGGCGATCGGAGCAGAAGTCGCAGGAGCGGAATCTGGTGGGGACGTGACAAGTATAATGACCCCCACAGTCTCCCTGCACAGGCACCCCACACAATATGAAGGCCTACACAGGCACCAAAACAGAATAGTGCTTCCACAACTCCCACACAAGTAACCACAGGCAGTTTTATGGTCTCCACAATTCCCAGACACACATTATCATGGTCCCCACAGCCTTTCACACAATATGATAAGGGTGGCTTTACATGCTGCGATATCCGGCCCGATATAGCTAGCATGAGACCTGTCCCCATCGTTTGTGCGCGACGGGCATATCGCTGCCCGTCGCGCACCCCCGTCACACGTACTTACCTGCCCTTTGACATCGCTGTGACCGGCGAACCGCCTCCTTTCTAAGGGGGCGATCCGTTTGGCGTCACAGCGACGTCACTAATCGGCCGCCCAATGAAAGCAGAGGGGCGGAGATGAGCGGGACATAACATCCCGCCCACCTCCTTCCTTCCGCATTGTGGCCGGAGGCAGGTAAGGAGATGATCCTCGTTCCTGCAGAGTCACACGTAGCGATGTGTGCTGCCGCAGGGACGAGGATCAACTTCGCCCCAGCGACAGCAGTGATAACTGGCAGCGGACCCCCATGTCAGCGAGGAGCGATTTTGGACGTTTTTGCAACGATCCAAAATCGCTCCTAGAAATCACACGCTACGACATCGCTCAAGCGGCCGGATGATCGTCACAAAATCCGCGACCCCAACGAGATTGCTGTAGCGAAATCGTAGCGTGTAAAGCCCGCTTAACCCTCTCAGCCACTCTCTCCCACCCCCCACCCCCCCCCTCACAAACACAGAGTATGATAGAACTCACAGCCCTCCGATGACATATAAAGAAATAAAATCCTACAGGATGGAAATAGTAACACGTAGAAAAATAAAGGGTACTTAGTTAACTTTTATTTTTCGCAGCATAAAAATTCATTCCGCTGGAACAAGATGTACCCAAAATTGATGGCTTCTAACTCTAGTAATTCACCACACAATGGGGTAACACGCTTCAATACAGATGGAGGCAGGACAGAACTGGACCTAGACCTGACTATGCTCTACACCTGCCTGTGGAAAGCTGACAAGATGCACAGACCAGTGATTCTGAGAATGTTTTTATTCTATTCTATCCAACATTCTATTTTATGTTCATGGTGAACTTTTGATTTGTGTTTATTTACAAAAATATCATAAATTTGGAAAATTGTGAAAGATTCCGTTTTGGAACTTTTCATTTTTATATCGTTAATTCCTTCTTCTTTGAGCCTGTTTTCACCTTCCTGATCAGGCCAAATTTTCCAAGTCTGACCAGTGTCACTTTATAAGGTAATAACTCTGGAACGCTTTAACATTTACCAGTAATTCTGAGAAAGTTTTATCGTGAAACAATGTACAGTTAGGTCCAGAAATATTTGGACAGTGACACAATTTTCGCGAGTTGGGCTCTGCATGCCACCACATTGGATTTGAAATGAAACCTCTACAACAGAATTAAAGTGCAGATTGTAACATTTAATTTGAAGGTTTGAACAAAAATATCTGATAGAAATTGTAGGAATTGTACATATTTCTTTACAAACACTCCACATTTTAGGAGGTCAAAAGTAATTGGACAAATAAACCAAACCCAAACAAAATATTTTTTTTTTCAATATTTTGTTGCGAATCCTTTGGAGGCAATCACTGCCTTAAGTCTGGAACCCATGGACATCACCAAACGCTGGGTTTCCTCCTTCTTACTGCTTTGCCAGGCCTTTACAGCCGCAGCCTTCAGGTCTTGCTTGTTTGTGGGTCTTTCCGTCTTAAGTCTGGATTTGAGCAAGTGAAATGCATGCTCAATTGGGTTAAGATCTGGTGATTGACTTGGCCATTGCAGAATGTTCCACTTTTTTGCACTCATGAACTCCTGGGTAGCTTTGGCTGTATGCTTGGGGTCATTGTCCATCTGTACTATGAAGCGCCGTCCGATCAACTTTGCGGCATTTGGCTGAATCTGGGCTGAAAGTATATCCCGGTACACTTCTGAATTCATCCGGCTACTCTTGTCTGCTGTTATGTCATCAATAAACACAAGTGACCCAGTGCCATTGAAAGCCATGCATGCCCATGCCATCACGTTGCCTCCACCATGTTTTACAGAGGATGTGGTGTGCCTTGGATCATGTGCCGTTCCCTTTCTTCTCCAAACTTTTTTCTTCCCATCATTCTGGTACAGGTTGATCTTTGTCTCATCTGTCCATAGAATACTTTTCCAGAACTGAGCTGGCTTCATGAGGTGTTTTTCAGCAAATTTAACTCTGGCCTGTCTATTTTTGGAATTGATGAATGGTTTGCATCTAGATGTGAACCCTTTGTATTTACTTTCATGGAGTCTTCTCTTTACTGTTGACTTAGAGACAGATACACCTACTTCACTGAGAGTGTTCTGGACTTCAGTTGATGTTGTGAACGGATTCTTCTTCACTAAAGAAAGTATGCGGCGATCATCCACCACTGTTGTCATCCGTGGACCGCCCAGGCCTTTTTGAGTTCCCAAGCTCACCAGTCAATTCCTTTTTTCTCAGAATGTACCCGACTGTTGATTTTGCTACTCCAAACATGTCTGCTATCTCTCTGATGGATTTTTTCTTTTTTTTCAGCCTCAGGATGTTCTGCTTCACCTCAATTGAGAGTTCCTTAGACCGCATGTTGTCTGGTCACAGCAACAGCTTCCAAATGCAAAACCACACACCTGTAATCAACCCCAGACCTTTTAACTACTTCATTGATTACAGGTTAATGAGGGAGACGCCTTCAGAGTTAATTGCAGTCCTTAGAGTCCCTTGTCCAATTACTTTTGGTCCCTTGAAAAAGAGGAGGCTATGCATTACAGAGCTATGATTCCTAAACCCTTTCTCCGATTTGGATGTGAAAACTCTCATATTGCAGCTGGGAGTGTGCACTTTCAGCCCATATTATATATATAATTGCATTTCTGAACATGTTTTTGTAAACAGCTAAAATAACAAAACTTGTGTCACTGTCCAAATATTTCTGGACCTAACTGTATTTCACGTTATTGGTACATTTTGGTCGATATGATTTGTGTGTAATTATGCAAATATCGAAAGTTTGACCGAAATATTTTTAACATGTTGCAATTTTTGAACTTTGAATTATTATGCCCTTATAGCTACATAGCTATTTTACACAAAATCATAAGTAAATAACATTTAGCACATGTCTACTTTATGTAAGCACCATTTTTGAAACATATTTTTTCTGTTGGGAAGGTTTTTTTTAGGGTCCACATCACATTTGAAGTGACTTTGAAGGTCCTATGTGACAAAAAATATACAAAAGTGACACCATTCTAAAATCTGCACTCCTCAAAGTGCTCAAATCAATTCAAGAAGTTTATTAACAATTTATGTGCTTCATAGGAATTAAAGCAATGTGGAAGGAAAAAATGAAAATTGTACTTTTTCCTACAAAAATATTACTTTAGCCTCAATTTTTTCAAATATGTGGTGGAAAACTACTGTTTAGGTGCAGTACTCAGTAGGGGTAGGAGTTCTATTCGAAGTTTGTAACTCAAAATTAGCAGGAATAGATAGCGAACACCATGTTGCGTTTGGAGAGCCCTTGATGTGCATAAACAGTGGAAAACCCCCATAAGTGACCCCACTTTGGAAACTATACCCCTCAAGGAATTTATCTAGTGGTATGGTAAGCACCTTGAACCTACAAGTGCTTAACACAATTTCATAACGTTGAGCCGTGAAAATGAAAAATACGGTACATTGGTACCACACAAATGTTGTATTAACTCCACATTTTTTTATTTTCACAAAGCTGGCAGGAGAAAACGGATGACACAATTTGTTGTGCAATTTCTCCTGAGAATATGGATACTCCATATGTGGTGAAAAACTACTGTATAGGTGCATGACAGGGCTCGGAAAGGAAGAAGTGCTATTTGAATTTTTTGAGCAGCTAGAATAGATTGCGGATGCCATGTCACATTTGAAAATCATCTTTCATGCCATAAAAAGGAGTAAACCCCTATATATTAACCCATTTTGGAAACTACACCTCTCGACGAGTTTATCTAGGGGTGTAGTGAGCTACTAACTCTCAGGTGATTCACAGAATTGTATAACTTTGGGCTGTGAAAATAAAAATTAATATATATATATTTTCCACTAAAGTCTTAATTTTCAGAAAGGGTAATAGGAGAAAATTAACCATAAAATTTGTTATGGAATTGCTCCTGAGTTCGTCAATACTGCACAGTGCAATGCTCAGAAGGGAACGAGCGCCAAATTTGAGGTCAGATTTAGTTGGAATGGTTTAGAGGAGCCATGTTATGCTGGCAGAGCCCCTTACATGCCAGAAAAACAGACCCAAATAAGTGACCCTATTTTACAAAGTACACCCCTAAATTAATTAATCTAGGGGTGTATTGAGCATATTGACACAACAGGTGTGTCACAGAATTTTATACCATTGGGCAGTGAAGAATAATTACATTTTTTTCACTAAAATGTTGCTTTTGCCCAAAATGTGTAATTTTTATTAGGGCTAATAAGAAAAAAATGGACCACACAGTTTGTTGTGTAATTATTCCCGACTTCACCAATACCCTACATGTAATCGGGAACTACTTTTGAGGTACAGTGCAAATCTGAGAAGGTAAGGTGCGTCATATTGGACTTCAGAATTTGCTTGCTGGAATGATTTACGGGTGCCATGTCACATTGAAGTACCAGCACAGCAGACATCCCCCACAAGTGACTTCATTTTACAAACTTCACCCTTCAATTAATTCATCTAGGGTCTAGGGGTGCAGAGAGCATACATATTAACACCACAGGTGGGTCATAAAGTTTATACTATTTGGCAGTGGAGAAAAAATAATTACATTTTTTTACCACTGAAATGTTGTTTTATCCCCAGATTTCCAATTTACACAAAGAGAATAGATAAAAAGGGCCTCATAATGTGTAACATAATTTCACGTGGCAATACCTCATTTATGGTTTTACAGAACTGTTTAGCCACATGGTAGGCCTTGGGAGAGAAGAGTTTTTGGAGCAAGGATTTGCCTAGAATAGTTTGCGAACACCATTTGCAGAGCCTCAAAGTCCCAAAACAGCAGAAATCCCCTCAAGTGACACTATTTTGGAAATTACACCCATCTTGGAATTCATTTATAAGGGTATTGATCATTTTGTCTCTGAGAAACATCCATGAGATCAAACACAGTCACTTTTGCAGAATTAAAAAATGCAATAGGCCTTTGTATTGCCCAGTACATTGTAGTGCCCGTACATTGTGCCCAGCTCGTGTTTCTGGGGACATACATGCCGTAAATTAAGCAAACTTCATCACAACAATGCCAAACATGGACATTAACTGTGGTTTAGGCATACTGTGGGGTTCACAAAGAAAGGGGGTATTTGAATTTAGGAGTGCAGATTTTGCAGAATTATTTTTTTTGTGGGGGAGGAGCCATAGTGCTTTTCCAGTGCCTTTGTGCTACTAGTAATGTGGAAGCCACTTTTTTTTGTTGTTCGTTGATTTGAATGGTATTAGTGGCAATTTGTGGTACAGAACATTTTAGATCAGTTCACATTATCCTGTATGATGAGCACTTACATTAGGATTTCCATCTGCAAATCTGAAATATGTGTTTCAGGTGAAACCCCCGATGAATCCATTCACTAATCGAGGCAGCAAAGTAACTGTGGACTCCGTTTGGCCTCTGTTCAGCGGTGTCCTTTTTTTCACAGGTGCACAAAACTGTTATTGACCGCAGTTGTGTGCACACCTAAAAAGACCCATCAAAAAGATAGACACTGCCAGACCATAGGCCAGACGGGATATAGTTTTTTTCATTTTGCTGCCGACAGAGTCATGTGAGGGCCTGTTCATTCCAGGATAAGTTGCGGTTTTCATTGGTACCATTTTGGGGCACATAATATTTTGTTGATCGCTTTTTAATCTGCTTTTTGTGAGGCAGAAGAAAAAGCAATGTTTTCAGGAATACCATCTCTATTTCAATGTGACTTTTTAACCACATTTTATTTCACTTTTTTGGCTGTTTGATGAAAAGACAGTTTTTGTCTGTTTGTTTTTTTTTGTTTTCTTTACAGCATTCACTGCTGTAGGGGTTAAATAGTCTGACAATTTTATGGATCAGGTCGTTCTTGAGGCAGTGATACCAAATATGTTGTACTTTTTTGTTTATTTTTGTTTTAACATACCGTAAATATACATATTCCTTGTTGTAATATTTACTATTTTTTTCGCTCTTTATACACCAGAGGTGTTTTTTTCACGTGTTAATTATTTTACTTTGCTCCACTCTGGGAATTTAACTTTTATTACTCTGACCAAGGGTACGCTCACACGAGCGTGAAAATCGGAAGAGTGCAATGCAAGAAATTCTCGCATTACGCTCTGACCAATGTTAGTCAATGAGGGAGAGCAGTTGGTCAGCTTTTCTCACATCCAGATTCTGGATGTGAGAAAAGCGGCAGCATGCTGCGTTTTGCTGCTACCGCCGTATCTCTCGCACCCATTCAAGTGAATGGATGCGAGAGATACATCGGACTGCACTCGAATGTTATCCCAGTGCAGTGCGATATACGCACAGGCTGACAGTGGAGGAGATGGGAGGATTAACCCCTCCCTCTCCTCCGCAGCGCCCTTCACAGCTGTGACCCGATCGCAAGATCGGGTTACAGTCGCATGACACTCGGCTCACGCTCGCAGCAAAGTCTGAGCCGGGGGACATTAGCATATCGCATCCGATGCTCTCGCATCGGATGCCATACGCTCGTGTAAGTCCAGCCTCACTCTGACTACTGCTGTAATAGATTGCATCACACATGCATTGCAAGCCATTAAAACTGTCAGAGTTAGACTTGCATGAATGCAATGAGAGAAAATCTCGCTTTGCACTCGGCACCATGTAACACAATGCTGCAGCTCACATCTGCATAACCTAATCGGACTGAGGAAAAAAATCTCAGCATACTGCGATTGTCTGCAAGTCTCGTATCACTCACATCCAACTGCAGTCCGAGATACACACAGGCTGACAATGGAGGAGATGGAGAGATCATTCTCTCCCTCATCTCCGCAGATCACAAGATCGGATCACAGTTGCATGACACTCATCTCACAATTACATAGTGGGGGTGCTAATCGTGTGGGAGAGGGAGAGCAGCATTTAGGATGTTAAACAGCCAGTGGCGGCGCTGTGACAGCCGGAGATCATCTATCATTTGAGCTCCCAGTGGCGATTATGTGGGGATAGCTCCTGTTCACACATGATCATGATAACATATTGGTACATTTATTTGCGGGATGCACCAGTAAGATATGAGGTACCGGTACATCAAGTGTCAGTGTAGCGCCCCACGGGGCCTAAGGGGTTACTTGTCACCGAGCCAGTGGTTTCGTGGGGTTGCTGTGACTGGCCTGACCCGGCTCCGTGGCCCTGTCGGCTACATGTGAATGACAAACAAACAGGTGCAAGATGTAGAGGGGGATGGAAGGAGGGCGAAGGGTCCCTGGGAAGCGTGTCACCGATTAGCCGCTGCTGCGAGATGTTGCTCTCCTCTGGGGCTGATGTTAACACAGCTCAAATAGTTCAGCTCCCCACAGGTGGAGGGAGCCCCAGGGAGGATGAGGACAATGGGGATGGCTGATGGCGATGAAGCGTGGGGTGGCGGTGACGGCAATGACAAGGATGACACAGGGGGAGTTTACTCACAGTTCCTAAGGTGCCCCGGAGGTGCCGCTCTCCGCCGCCATTGATGGACTCCAGCCGGTCCCAGGTGAATCACAGGCAATCTCTGGTGTCTGTGGAAATGTGTGAAACCTTCCTCATTGCGCTGACACACGTTTCCCCATAACTTGAAACAATTTGGGGACCCCGCTGTAGGTGTTAAGTGTCCCGTCCCATATACAAGTGATGTGGGTCCTTGCCATGGGGTCCAACCATAGCTCTGACCCCAGATGCTATATGTCACTGTGCTGCGGGAAAGTGGGTAGTGGACGATGGAACATGAAATCCCCATCCCCTGCAGATTTGTTGGAGTCCGTGAAGGTGTCCCCAACCAGGGGTCCTGCACCCCGATTTGTGCTGGCACTGTGGGAACGGTTAGGCTCGACCTCAGTTACGATCTCCTCTTGTCCAAACATATCCACCGGCTGCCTCTATCTCTCACCCTCTTTCAGTCTCATTCCTGCAGACTCAATGCGGTGTTGTGGCCCCTGGCCCTGGGACTATCTTCACCTGTCTCCCGTCCCAGGGCAAGCATGTTAAACGCTCCCTCAAGGCTGTGTGCTCTGTTCTCTGTCCTGGGCTGTTCTCTGACTAAAAGTGAAACTGTTTGTCTTTTTTACTCACTGAGAGGGGCCCCCTCAGGAGTGACTCAGCAGTGCTGGGGATTACCCGTTGCTATGGTGCCCACCTGCAGTATAGCTTCCTGTGTGTGGTGACTCATGCTAGATGTTTGTGTAAAGTGGCAGAAACCAGTGATTAACCTCTTCTCACCCGGGAGAGAATTACACCTTAAAACAGATGCAATACTCTCTGGCGACTGAATTCTCAGGGGTGCCACATCAGGAAGGGGTTAAACAGATAAATAATCCACACAAAACAGTTAAATAGGATTTAGCACGTCGACTTTTTTTTTATTAGCATCATATTTTGAAATATTTTATTAGGATGTTAACTTAAAAGGGTAAAAGTTTAGCAGCAATTTTTCATTTTTTTTGTTGTGGATCATGTCACTTTTCCAGTGACTTGAGGGGCCTATATTTCAGGGGAAAAAAAACTATTTTTACAAAAGTAACAGGAGAAAATGGACCACACAATTTGTTGTGCAATTCCTCCTGAGTCACCGATGCTTCATATGTGGTGAGAAACTAGTGATGTGACTGAGTAGGGAAGAAGTGCTATTTCATTTTTGGAATGCAAATTTGGCTGGAATAGCTTGCTGACATCATATCAATTTTGCTAATGTCCGGTATCAAAGCAGCAAATACCTCCCAGAGACGACCCCATTTTAGAAATTACAGCTTTCAGACAATTGATCTAGGGGTGCAATGAGCATACTAATAATAATAATAATAATTTATTCATTTATATAGCGCTATTAATTCCATAGCACTTTACATACATTGGCAACACTGTCCCCATTGGGGCTCACAATCTAAGGTCCCTAACTGTATGTTTTTGTAGTGTGGGAGGAAACCGGAGTACCCAGAGGAAACCCACGCAAACACGGGGAGAACATACAAATTCCTTGCAGATAGAGTCCTTGGTGGGAATTGAACCCAGGACCTCAGCGCTGCAAGACTGCAGTGCCAACCACTGAGCCACCGTGCCGCCCATACTAACCCACAGGTGCTTCACAGAATTTTATAACATTGGGCTGTGAAAATTAAATTCTTTCAGTAATTGATGCTTTGGCCCCAATGTTTTCGTTTTCAGAAGGATAACAGAAAAACAAGAACCATATAAATTATTGTGCCATTTCTCCTATGTACACTGATATTTCATATGTGGCTATAAACTACTGTTTGGGCACACAGGAGGACTCAGAAGGAAAGAAGCTCTATTTGTCTTTTAGTGTTAAATTTTGGGTAGAATAGACTGTGGATGCTATATCGCATTTCAGGAGCTCATGAGCTGCCAAAACATTTACCGTGGTACGGCTATTTCTTCAAAGTGTCTGTTTTTGAACATGACATCAGGATGCGTGTTTCTCGTGCTCCTGTGAACAGCCTGTGTTGCGGACAGGGGCCAGAACACTGAGGGGGGCTGCTCGGATCCGGGTTCGTTACTGCGGCTCGAGTGGTAGCCGGACCCGGGCTCGTGTAGCCGTCCATCCTCACAACCGTAGAAAGGGGTGTATTTACAGGGGGGTTATTTGTCAGTGACTCCACCCGTTGGTTGCGGTGAGGGTTGGTAGCACTGCCGCTGCCTGGATATGGGGGTGCCCGGGGCTGATGGAGCGGGGCAGCAAGGTGGAATCCCCTCCACGGGGAGGGGAGGTATAGTCCCGGGGCCCAGAGGATGGTGCGGGGTTGCAAGGAGCAGTCTTTAGGAATGGACCGGATGATACCGGGGTACTCACTGTGGTAATGAATCACACAGAGTCCATGTGATAAACCAAGGCCGGATGCCGGGAGCCTCTGGAGGGGTGTGCTTGGTCCCGCACACGGGCTGACAGAGGCCCTTCCTCCTGCACTTGAAGTTTTTCGTGTGTTGACTTAACACGCCTAAAACGGGAGAAATCCGCTCCCCTGTGTTCTGTATACAGTGGGAGCCATTGCCCGCAAAATCTGACCGTGGGATCTCTGTGGGTTCTGGCGGACACCCTATCCCCCTTGTTGGGCTGTTGTTTCGCTCTCTGGGCTACTCGTGGTACAAAATCTGGAACCTTGTCCCCTGCTGGCTAATCGGTAAGGTGGTTGATGCGGTCCTTGCCCTCGGGTCCAGGTACCCCGACTGTGCATGGCCTCCGGACCAGATTCCCGCTGTCGGCACCGGCGGGCTACAACCCTGCCCCGGTCCACTTAAGGTCTCCTGCGACCGGATCTCCATTGCCTGTGGCTCTGCTGTGCCGTCTACCACCTAGTCAGCTCAGGTAGTCCGGTAGTCCAGGGGCTCCAACCCCAGACCACCACTCCACTCCTCTCTCCTCCACTGTCAATACTCTTCTCTCAACTCAACTCGACTCGACTTGACTGTCTCGTTACCTCTCCTGACACCTCAGGACCCCTAGGTGGGTGCTCCCATCCACCTGGTCCCGCCCACTGGTGTGTCCCTATTGTCCCGGGGGAGTGACTAGGCTTTTGTGGCTGGTGTTACCTGTGTGTGGTGTTGTGTTGGTATGCCAAGGAGGATGGAGTCCTGCACCAGAAGGATTTGTGCAGTCGCTGTAAGAACCTGGTTTTGCTAGGGTGTCACACCTGTATAGCCTAAATGTGCTACCAAGGCCTGCAGCTTCTTAAGACCTTTCCCCCATCGAGCACATTTGTGACGTCATTGGTCGTTAATTACAGAGGAAGCCGCCAGTAGTTGATCTTGATGATTTGGTGCCTAATTGCATTCAGTGTGGCAGGGTAGGGTAGGCCAGGTCAACCGTAGCTGGGCTTCTGCGTACCCGCTCCACACACAGGGTTTCCCTCTCTTGGGCCTGCACCGCTGCGGCTGCCCATCGCATCTTGATCCAGGCAGCTGTCCCGGCAGCAGCATCCTCAGCTGACCAGTTGCGCTGTTCCGACATCTTGTCTCGCGGGTTCCAAGAACTTTATCGCAGCTTCCTGGCGTCCCTGCTCCACTTCCGCTACTAGATCCCATCACGCCACCTTAGTTTTTCGCCAGCCAGCTCTCCAGCTTCTAGCTGCGATCTCTAGACGAAGGGCGGGGCTTCAGCTTTCGCGCTCTTTTAGTCGGGAAGATGGCGTTTTTGGCGCTCAAGATGGCAGAAAATGGCGGGAACGGAATTTTGTCACTGACGCTTGGATTTTCAAAGCGCACGTCACCCAGGTTAGTGGGCCCAGTCCGCATTCTGTTTGTGACGCCAGAAATTTGAGGTGTGCCGCCCCTGCAGTGGTCGAATCGTTCGGATCCTGGGTCTGATGTGGCTCGAGGGTCTCCGGAACCAGGGGGCTCGCGGCCACTTCAAATGAAAAGGGGATATTTACATGGGATAAGAGTTTGTGACACCACCCGTGGTGTAAGGAGAGTATGGCCACTGCCGATGGGAGTACCTGGAAGAGATGCAGTGGAGCAGCCAGATGACGTTCCCTCCACGGGTAGGGGAGGCCCCGGGACTCTGGATGATGGAGGTGTAGGGGAGCGCAGTGCAGGTTGGAAGCAAGGGAGGCAGCGTACTCATTCAGGCAGTGTTGGTAGTGATGTGACCGCAAAGCAGACTCTGACACAAAGGTAAACCAAGTCTCCGGGTGCCGCTGCATCTCTGGGGGAGCTCGTCCGGGAATCCGCTCCCTTTGATGTTGCTGGTGCTCTTGACCTGCCTCCTTGCACTAATGTTAGATGTTTCCCAGTGACCCCTCGGCTTGAAGTTTTCAGGGTCCCGCTCCCTACACCTAAGTAGAGGAACTGTGCTCTCAATGGCTGACAATTGGGATTTCAGTGAGTTGCATGGGTTGGAAAGCCCTATCCCCCTCGTTGTGTTGGTGCCTTCGATCTCTGAGTTCTTGGGTACAGTTCATAGAGATACTATCCTCTGCAGGTTAATTTTCAGGTTGCGTGAAGCTACTCCCTGATCTAGGGTCCAGTACCCCGCCTTGCTCGGTACCGGTTCGGTTATTAGGTACACCGGTGCCAACCATTCTCCAAAACTAAGTCTGGCTCCTTTCTCCAATACCCTGTGATCAGGTCTCCGACTCCTCCAGTCCCAGACCACCGTCTGCGACCTAGCCAACATCTCCCAGGGAGCTCCAACTCCCCCTAGCTTCTCACTCTCTGGGGGGTACCACTCAACTCCTCTCCCAGCTCTACTCCTTTGGGGACTACTCTGAGACAAGGTAGATTTTCTGGTTTCATTCTGTGAGGCGTAGCTAGTTTCTCAGACTGTGACATGGTGTCACAGCCTGAGAAACTAGCTACGCCTAGCTAGGTTTTTAGGAACGCTCCATGGCTACTTCTAGTGTGGTCTGATAGTTAGGGGATTGTGGCCAGCCCAGGTTCCAACTACTCCTGTTTCTTGGTGTTTTTTCACCAATGGGAGTTTTTTGTAATCTTCCACGGTTACCGGATCATAACAGCATCGGATGCGATATGCTAATGACTCTTGGCTCAGGATCTGCTGCAATTGTGTCGAGAGTCATGTGACTGTGATCCGATCCTATTATTGGATCACAGCTGTGGAGGAGAGGGAGGGATTAATCCCACCATCTCCTCCATGGTCAGCCTGTGCATATATCGCATTGCACTTGAATGTCATCAGTGCAATCCGATGTTTCTCTCGCACCCATAGACTTGTATGGGTGCAAGGGATAGGAGACTGCGATTAGGGCTGACAAAAAACTCGCAGATGTGAGCTGCAGCATTGTCTTACATGGGGCCGTGTGCAATGCCAGATTTTCTCGCATTGCACTCGGGCAAGTCATACGTCAGTGTGACTGTACCTGTACAGTAAAAATAAATAAGTAAAAAATTGGCATTGGGACCCCCCATATCATGATACCCAGCACAGATAAAGCACATGGCTACAGGCTGTAGTCCCCAGTCCTGAGCTTAACTTGACTGTGTATCAAAATAAGAAAAACCGCATGAGCCTTTTTTTTAAATTATTTAAATAAATAATTAAAAAAAAACAGTGTGAAGTCCCTCCCCTTTTGATACCCAGCCATGATAAAGCCTGACAGCTGGGGGCTGGTATTCTCAGACTGGGGAGGGCCACAGTTATTGCCCACCGAGCCTAAAAATAGCAAGCTGCAGCCACCCGAGATTGTTGCATGCATCAGATGCAATAAGCTAGGCACTTTACCCGGCTCTTCCGTTTGCCCTGGTGCGGTGGCAATCGAGGTAATGAGGGGTTAATAACAGCGCATAACTGTCATCAAGTCCAACATTAGTGATGGGTAGGGGTCTATGAGACCCCCATCACTAATTCTCTAAGTAAAAAGAAATAAACACAAACACAGAGAAAAATCCTTTATTTGGAATAAAAGACTAAAAGCACACTCTTTCACCACTTTATTAACCCCCAAAAACAACACTGCAGGTCCAACATAATCCCCATGAGGTCCCATGGCGATTCAACTCTGCTACATCTCACTCACAGTGAGCGGCCATAGAGCATGACTGCCCTCAGAGTGTAGACAGACAATGTCTGAGCCGCGATGAGCGATGACATCACTCAGGTTATTTGTGGTCACAGGTGGGAACCTCCAGTGTCATCGATCATCGCGGCTCAGTCTCTGTCTGCACTCACAGTGGGCAGTCATGCTCTATGGCTGCGCGCTGTCACTAAGATGTAGCAGAGCTGAATCGCTGTGGGACCTCGTGTGGATTACGTCGGACTATCAGGGGTGTTTATGAGGTTAATAAACTGGTGAAAGAGAGTGTTTTTTGTATTTTATTCCAAATAAAGGATTTTTTTCTGTGTTTGTGTTTATTTACTTACAGATTAGTAATGGGGGTATCATAGATGCCTGCCATCATTAATCTGGGGCTTAGTAGCAGCTGTGGGTTGTTATTAACCCCTGAATACCGAAATTGCCACCACACCAGGGCAACGGGAAGAGCCTTATAAAGCACTGAGCTTGTTGCATCTAATAGATACGACAATCTTGGGCGGCCATAGGTTGCTATTTTCAGGCTGTGGGGCAGTCCAATAAGCATGGACCTCCCCAGTTTGAAAACACCAGCCCCCAGCTGTCTTGCTTTATCTTGGCTGGGTATCAAAATTGGGTGAGATCGCACGTCGCTTGTTTTAAAATAATTATTGAAATAATTGAACAAAAAGGCCAAATGCAGTTCCTCTTATTTTCATACACAGCCAAGATGAGCCCTTGGCTGGAGTCTGCAACCTTTAGCCATTGGATTTATCTGTGCTGGGTATCATAATACAGGGGGACCCTACACCAGCACCCGAGTACCTTTGAAACCATGCATATCCAAACTTTTACAGTCCGGGTCCCTCTCATCCCTAGTTGTTAATGATACCACTTTGGTGTAGATGCGCTGTTTTGATTGCCTGTTATTGTATTTTAATGCAATGTTTCGTCAACCAAAAAAACCTTAATTTTGGCATTTGGAATTTTTGTTTTGTCTCGCTATTCTGTGCACGGATCAGATTAATTAATTTTATATTTTGATAGTTCGAGCATTTCTGAACTTGGCAATACCAAATATGTGTGTATATTATTATTATTATTATTATTGTTGTTGTTTTATATCAATGGGGCAAAATGGGGGTGATTTGAACGTTTAGGGTTTTTTGGAGAATGGTCATATTTTTAAAAACTTTTTTTTTAACATTTTTTATTCATTTTACCAGGCCTCCTTGGGGACTTTATGGCTGCACACTCCAATCACTTCTCCTAATCAGAGCGATGCTTCAGGAGAAATGCTGTGTTACTGTGAGTGCTGGCGCTCTCCCAGCATTCACAGGAAATATGTCATGGCAGCAACAGCCACGCTGCCATGCCAATCCATTGGTGCCCTTTGATTGCATCACAGGGCCGCCAGTGGTGGCTGGGAACAGCGCAATCCCTGTCGGAGTGCTTTAGATCGCGCTGTCAGAGTTTGCCAGTGCAATCTCAGGGGTTAACAAGCGTGGATGGATCGGTGATACACACGCGTCTGTTAGCGGCACATGCCTGCTGATCAGATCAGCAGACATGTATGGGGAATAATCACCACATGAACCTGCATTAAAGGGACAGACCAGTATGTCCTTGGTCATGAAGGGGTTAATAATTCCATCACCTTTCCTTGTTGGTGATGTAATTTCAATGTAGAGGAGTTTATAAAATTAAAAATCCTTCCACTGAAGTGATTAGAGAGTATTTTTAATTAAAGGTAAATTGCAAAGTTGCTTGTCTTTACAATTAGCTTTACATTTTATCAATATAATAATAAGAAACAATAGCTTTAACTCCGTGTTTGAATACAAATTAGCAGAAGTTTGGGAGTTCTGTATCAGAAAAGCAGAAGTCCAACTAAATAAATTATATTTTCTGTAGGCTTTAGCTCACTAAGTGAATCTGTCACTACACAGCCCTTTTTAATAAAGAAGAACTCTATGATATCAAAGCAATGTTTCTGTTAGGTGCTATTCTAAACTTTGCACTAAATGTTAAAGGGACTGTCCATTTTATTTTTAGCACACAGGCTCAGTGGCGTATAACATAAACTGAGATGTACATACTGTCCCCGGGTCCAGTGCTGCCTCTCCGCCACTGCCCCAGTCTTTGTTGGCTAGCTGAAGTGATGATGTCACATTGACAGCATTGCAGCCAATCATTGAGCTTAGTGGCTCATGCTCACTTATTGATTGCAGCACAGTCAACTTGACATCACCGCTGCAGCCTATCACAAAGACAGAGGCAGTGCTGAAAGCCTAAGTGATCATTTCAGCAATTGCCTCATGAGAAATGTATTATCACATGGCTCATATTCAAGAGAGCTGAATGTAACAGAGTGGAGGCCTCTATAAAATCTTTCTCTTATGGCTGCTAACCCCAAACCTGTTCCTGCGAAATCTAAATGCTCTGGGAACAAGGAACTCAAAGGTATGAAATGTCCAGGATCTATAGTCATGAGTCATTTATACTGTAAAATACCAGCTGTAATCCGATAAGTAGCTGTATACAACTTCTGTGTCTGCGCTGGTGTTGATTGAAACGAGGCCTAGTTGGTTCTTTATAACCAGACTCCTCTGTTTTTAAAGTCTTCCTCTTATCTCCACCAGGTGGCAGCAATTTACTGACTAAGGTTTCAGTCTGCTTTGTCCCTGCTGATAGTGCAGCTTATCAAAATAAACCAAAATAAACCAAAACCAGTTAAAAAAATCTTTTGGGGGGGAGGGGGGGGTACATAAAAACTGGTAACGATAACCAGATAGACAGACAATAACTTTATTTTAAGCTCGGATAACCAGACAAAATTATTTGAAAGATATAACCATTAGGACATGTTCGGATCCATGTCAGGTACTCAACTATCTCTGTTTGTGTTAAAGGGAACCTGTCAGGTCCAATATGCACCCAGAACCACGAGCAGTCCTAGGTGCATATTGCTAATCCCTGCCTAACTATCCCTGTATACTCTAGCATAGATAAAGGGATCTTTAGAAAAAGCATTTCTAAAGATCTTTTACCGTATGCTAATGAGCACCCTGGGGTTCCCCTGGCTAGTCGGCTCCATTAGCATGTTAGTATGTCCCTGTGGACCCCTGTGGGTGTGCTAACATGCAAATGAATGAGTAGTATCAGAGGATGATCTCACTCACCTCTCCGCTGCCATCGCCACCCGACACTGGATTTTGTCTCAGTGCTCATGATCCCGGAGTTCCTGTCATGCGCACTATGAAGCCGGGTGTGTCGTGGCTTCAAGCTGCGCATGCTCAAAAGACTCCTGCAGTTCTGACCATGCGCAGAGCGCGTCTAAAGCCGAGAAGCAAGCACCCGCATAACAAGGCTGCGGGAATGGTAAGAGCGAACGTGCGGGATCTCAAGGAGCTGATGGTGACGTAAATTAATGGTATCGCACCTACAGGAGCGTAATACCACGGAAAGCATGCAAACGTCCACAGGGCCCTCTGATCATTTACATAGGTAACATTTAAGTAATAAAACGTATTTTTATAAATTCATATTACGCAATATTACAACACAGGGATGGGTAAGAAGGGGTTTCTAGGCCACACATCACATACCTTATAGTGTAGAGTGTGACGCCCTGGGCAAGCCAGGGGTCACAGGTCACAACATCACATGCACCCCACATTCCCTGCAGGAACACCAAGCTAACCCAAAATCCTTGTTGCCTTCCTCCAGGGGCTGATGTCCACACCAGGGGGTGGGCCAGGCGGTTGGCTCCGCCCACCGAGGAGTTCACAGCCCTGGAGGCGGGAAAACCAGGCAATCAAGCTAGGGAGGAGGAAGTAGAAAGAGGTGGTAGAGGAGCTTGAGAGAGGAGTAAAAGTGGCGACAGAAAGTGACAGTAGTAAAGCCTGAAGTTGGTCCGGGTGTGTGCCCCGGACTGAGACAGCAAGGTCAGCAGACGGCGGTGATAGTCTGCAGGGGGACTGCTTGGAGGTTGCTGGAAGGACCGCGGACGGGTGGTGACCCGGCGGTACTGGAGCAGTATACGAAGAACAGTCAGCACCAGGGCAGGGGCCTTTCGGATCCCGGCAAGGCTAGGAGTCGCCATAATTTGCCAAATCCGTCAGTGAAGGGGACCTCTGTCTCCTAACAACCAAGTCCCGATTGAAGGCAACAGCCCGACCGTGAAGGGGAGACACCGCCACCGCCAGGGCACCAGTTTCCCAGGGCCAGCGCCTGCGGGCAAAGTAGGGCTCCTTCGGCCCAGATTGAAGCCGAGGAGTGGGTAACCGGTGGGGACCCATCGCTACCAAGAGTCTTTACATAGGTGCAGGGAAGAGACCGTCACCGCTAACTGCAGGGAACCGCAGCACCGTAACCGTCCGAGGGACCCGTCCAACCAGCCGTTTGTTTACCGAGAACTGTGTCGTGTTTACTGGCTGAGTGAGTACCTCCGTGCCGTGCGGCACAGCGCTGCCCCTACGCCCCTGCACCTCCACAGGCCCCATACCCGCCTGTCCACCATACCAACCCCATCACTGGGCCCCGGGAGCACCAAAACCCCTACCCACGGAGGGGCAAATCAACAACTGGCTGCTCCATACCATCACTCCCCGGGCTCCGTAGACAGAGCTGCAGTGGTGTCCACTTAATCACCACAACCGTGGGTGGCGTCACGGACAATAAACTATCCCAAAAACCAATCCCCTTTCACTCACGGGCGAGGAGCGCCGCTCGAGTCCCCGGGATCCGGCCCATCGCTCGAGCCACCGAGCAGCGGCAGCAGCAGGCCGCAGCAGCCGCAGCGGCAGCCGGACCCGAGCAGTGGGAGAGCGCGGCGTCCCCTCCTCCGCCCGCGACAACTTGGCGTCACGAACAGGATCTTACCGCTCTGCCGTTGGGTAGAGGTGCGCCTTGTGACCGCCGGAGGTATCCGGCCGGAAAATTTCAGAAGTCGCCATCTTTGGCGCGAAAAGTTCTCGCTCGAGCGTCTTCTCGAGTAGCAGAGGTGCGAAGGCCAAAACCTCGCCACGATAGAGGAGGGGCCGAAAAGAGGCTAAGGGGGACGCGATGGCGGCTGGCTGCATGTGAACGCAGCTATAAAAGCAGGGACACCAGGACTCTGCAGACATCTTGTTCCTGGGAGAGGCCGTCAGCAACATGTTCATGCCGTCCCGCAGCACCGTAGCCCCCGCGCCTGGAACCGCGGCGTGGGTGGAGATCCGGACCGCGCAGCTCTACCAACGGCTGCAGGTCAAGATGCAGCTCCTCATGGAGGAGTGGGAGACCGACATGGCGGACGTCATAGCGACCGTGCGAAGACGCGAGGAGGAAGCGGAGGAAGGGAGGGTGAGTGACCCACGCCCCGATGCCCTCGAAGGGCCGGTCATCGCGGCTGCGGGACCTGGTCCAAGCCCTCTCCCCCCGCTGCCTCCCTCACCACCCGTCTCGGAAGCCGTGACCCCGCCATTAGGCCTGCTACCACCGCAACCGGTAGCGATACCCAGCATGCCCGCCCAGGCGGGCCGACCTGTAGCCGGAGCCTGTAGTCGACCGGAGGTGTTGCCCTGGAAAGCCCCGAAAACCGAACCGGAGGTGTCTCCCGAGAAAGTCCCCGAGCCGGAGCCGATGACCCGCTCCGTGCCGAAGGCCCAACTGCGGAAAGCCCCTGTGCCCATCCCCCACACCTCGGCTGAGGTTGCGCCGGGTTGCCGATGCAAGGCAGCGTCTAAGGCCACGTCACCGCGGGACCTGTCGCCCAGAGTACCAGCAGTGGGCAATGTCAAACAGGTCTTGAGGGGCCCGACCCGTGCGCCGGAGCTCGCAGCAGCGCCGTACTGGGACAGGGAGCCGGTACCGTTGGGCCTGGAGATCGGTGAGAGGGAGAGAAAGAAAGCGGAGCTGGTGGCCCGTGCAATCCGGGAAAAAGAGAGTCTCCGTCAGGCAACGTTCCGTGTCCGGGGACCGCTGTATGAAGGGCAGGTGAGGCGGTTTGATGTCCGCCGGGGCTATGGGTTTATATATGAACTGGGCCTGGAGGCCGAAGTGTTTATAGCCCGGCGGGATGTGAATGCCCACCTGCCTGAGGAGCATCCCGGTCGTAACCTGATGCCGGGTGACATTGTGCAGTACACCCGGCACTGTGGGGAGAGGGGGTGGTTCGCGCTGGACGCTAAGCTAAGGGGCAGCCAGGAGTCCCGTGTGAGCGCCGCGCCCCCTCCCTCAGGTGATGCCGAAGAGTATGAGTAATGGCAGCGGAGCACCGTTGCACCGTCCCCGTTGGGACCACCAGTGTGTTGTTTGAAAAAGTTGCAAATGATAAGAGAAGATGAAACCGAGAAGTAACCTGATTGTCTAACCGTGATTGGAAACCGGCCGTTGCCGGCACCGTTGTCCCCGTGGGGACCGTTTGACAAGTTGTTTTGCATGAGGAACTGCTCATGGACAAGCCCGTGAACTTGCAGGGCAACCACAAACGTTAAGTGGCTTGTAAATAAGTTGTGTTACCGTTTCCGCATTTACCGCCTCCGGAGAGGCAGGTTGGAGGGAGGGCCCACAGCAGAGCAGGCTGGGGCCCAGCCACCACAGGAACCGGTGGCTACCCTCTGGAGGGGAAGGACAGATCCCGCTTGGCTAACTTGTGCTGGACTGGGGTCAAGGGGTGCTGCCTGGGTTTTAGGGGCAGCATCAGGGCCAGGTTACTTGGGTGGGAGAGAGCGGAGACCGTAACCGTTAACCGTTTTGATGTTTGCAACGTTTAAGAACTGAACCTCCCGATGTGGGATGATGTCATAATTTGTATATATGTTACCGTTTTCCCTATATCTTACAGAAAAACAAAAGGAAAATAAAACCGGCGTTGGACGGGCAGCCCGAGGACGGTCTGCGTTTCGCTAAGGGGGAATGTGACGCCCTGGGCAAGCCAGGGGTCACAGGTCACAACATCACATGCACCCCACATTCCCTGCAGGAACACCAAGCTAACCCAAAATCCTTGTTGCCTTCCTCCAGGGGCTGATGTCCACACCAGGGGGTGGGCCAGGCGGTTGGCTCCGCCCACCGAGGAGTTCACAGCCCTGGAGGCGGGAAAACCAGGCAATCAAGCTAGGGAGGAGGAAATAGAAGGAGGTGGTAGAGGAGCTTGAGAGAGGAGTAAAAGTGGCGACAGAAAGTGACAGTAGTAAAGCCTGAAGTTGGTCCGGGTGTGTGCCCCGGACTGAGACAGCAAGGTCAGAAGACGGCGGTGATAGTCTGCAGGGGGACTGCTTGGAGGTTGCTGGAAGGACCGCGGACGGGTGGTGACCCGGCGGTACTGGAGCAGTATACGAAGAACAGTCAGCACCAGGGCAGGGGCCTTTCGGATCCCGGCAAGGCTAGGAGTCGCCATAATTTGCCAAATCCGTCAGTGAAGGGGACCTCTGTCTCCTAACAACCAAGTCCCGATTGAAGGCAACAGCCCGACCGTGAAGGGGAGACACCGCCACCGCCAGGACACCAGTTTCCCAGGGCCAGCGCCTGCGGGCAAAATAGGGCTCCTTCGGCCCAGATTGAAGCCGAGGAGTGGGTAACCGGTGGGGACCCATCGCTACCAAGAGACTTTACATAGGTGCAGGGAAGAGACCGTCACCGCTAACTGCAGGGAACCACAGCACCGTAACCGTCCGAGGGACCCGTCCAACCAGCCGTTTGTTTACCGAGAACTGTGTCGTGTTTACTGGCTGAGTGAGTACCTCCGTGCCATGCGGCACAGCGCTGCCCCTACGCCCCTGCACCTCCACAGGCCCCATACCCGCCTGTCCACCATACCAACCCCATCACTGGGCCCTGGGAGCACCAAAACCCCTACCCACGGAGGGGCAAATCAACAACTGGCTGCTCCATACCATCACTCCCGGGCTCCCTAGACAGAGCAGCGGTGGTGTCCACTTAATCACCACAACCGTGGGTGGCGTCACGGACAATAAACTATCCCAAAAACCAATCCCCTTTCACTCACGGGCGAGGAGCGCCGCTCGAGTCCCCGGGATCCGGCCCATCGCTCGAGCCACCGAGCAGCGGCAGCAGCAGGCCGCAGCAGCCGCAGCAGCAGCCGGACACGAGCAGTGGGAGAGCGCGGCGTCCCCTCCTCCGCCCGCGACAAGAGCGCATATGGAATCTGACAGGTTCCCTTTAAGTTGGGGGGCTATTTGTAGGAGAGAAGTGATAGTTCTGGGAATATTTACATCAATCTGTGGTCTCTGCGAAATATAAGTTGAAGATCAGAACAAATTTTCCTTAGGATGCTCATGTGGGGGTTGTATGTGACTACAAGAGGCACCCTGTTGTTATCCTCCCTCTCTTTGTCATCTAGGAGGCAGATTCTTGGGATCCTTGAAGCTCTATGGATCTGTACATCTATTCTTGTTGTAGAAATGTATTCCTAAGTGCTAGCAGGTGTAGTTTTCTGATCTTCATTGTCTGAACAGATCCAATTATGGATTTTTTGTTTGACTTGGATGACAGCTGTTCCATCTCAGATATGGCGAACATGTGGGTTTATGGTAAATTGATGTTTGTATGGTATTTTCTATGATGTATATGGTTGTGTCCAGAAAATGTATTTTGGGACTTTGAGAAGTTGAGGGTGAGCTTGATGCTTGTGTAGAATTTGTTGAAGTCATTGTGGAAGGTCAGCAGATCATTTTTGAGCCTGTCCAGATTATTAGCAGATCATCATTGTAGAGGAAGAATATTAGATGTTTATTAGCAGAAGATGACAAAAACTCCTTGTGACGACATGGACACTCAGAGCCTAGCATGGGTTAACGTTCTTTAAATTCAAACAGACATGAAGACAGTTTGTTTATAGATGGGGGATAATCCCTCATTGTTCTACAAGACTCTTGGGAGTTTAGTATTGAAGTTATTTTTGACCCATGTAATTGTTTTGGCCACTGAAGACCAGACACCCAGATAATACAATGGGAAGTTCGCATAATTGAGTTACTAAGTGAATTGCTAGATGTGATGTAATTTACCTGTCTCTGGATATTTGAATATAACTTGAAATTCATCCAATAAGAGAAGCAACCTTGTACAACCAATCCGATAAGGGCACAGTATATCCGAAGGGAAGGCTATGGCTATAAAAAGGGACTTCTTTAAGTCACCAGTGGTTGATGGATGTTGCATGATCCAGTCTAAGCTCTTAGGAGCTGGCTAGGGGATCAGAACCAGGATGCCTTGTGGACTTGGTCTAGGGACTTTGGCTCCGACTAGAGGATCACTTGGCTACATGGCTTCGATCTAGGGACTCCGATTTGGATTGGAGACCATATCCACAGTCTAGGGATTTCGACTCTGGCTGCCAGGATTATATCATCTCATCATACCAGAGACTACTTAAGGAAGAAATCCAGGTTGGAACAATTTGGTCACCTGACTACAGACACTGCAGACATCAGCCAGCTTCCTAAATCTGGCGTTATTCCAGTCTCAGTGGGTGCCCGCCGAAAGCGGGGTGCTGCTGGATCGGAGTAAGCAGGCCTGGAAGCTTTGAGGCACGGACCTTCTAATCCCTGGTGAGCCAGCGGAAGGGTGAGACTCTGTTACCTGTTACATTTGTGTGTTTTTCTGGTTATGTGCCGTTTATTGTTTGGGATCCAATAAAGTCTTAATATTGTGATTCCCTCACCCTGTGTTGTCTGAATAGTGTTCGGCCCATGGTTAAGGAGGTCGGCGTTCAGTTGGGATGAGCCCTGGGCCAAGCTGTCTTTCTAAAGGCGGTCGGGCCAGCGGACGAGAGCACCCACTGACCCCCGTGTCTCCACAATTGGTGGCAACGGTGGGATACTACTCAGCCTGGTTTATCCAGGGGAGCTGCAAAGGACTGGTGTTCGCGGACACCGTCCAGGGCTCAACAACCAGGGAGGCACATAAGCATACCTAGCAAGCCATAGGGGAGGCATTCAGGTTTCGGATGCTGCCATGTCCAACCCCACCAGCTCAGCCATGGGACAAGGACAAGAGAGGAGTTACGACCGCAGCAGTAAATGGATGCTACAGGATCTGTGCCAGAGGCGAAAGATTGACTACAGGAACGCTGACACTCAGTCAGACTTGATCCGGAAATTAGTCCATTGGGATGCCCAGAATGATGCAGAGGACAATGAGGATCCCACCGATATTGACCCAGAGGATTTAAACTATGTGCCACATCATGGATCTAGTGACAATCGGGAATCAACTTTGTCCCAAATGGCCCGAGCCACAGCATTGTTGGCTGCATTGGGGCCTAAATCCTCAAGAGAAGAGAGGGCTTGTGTTCTGGAATATGTTTATGGGATTCCAGCTGCCGTACTGCTAACACCAGCCGCTCGAGTAGGATGGTCCCGCTACCCAGCAGAAGCTGCACGAAAACAAAGGTCTACAAACAGGGCCTGTGACTTGCCCAATCTACGGCGCTGTTATACATGTGGGCGCCTTGGACATATCGATAAAGATTGTCTCCAAAACCGAGGCCCCATGCTTGGAGCCCATCTGCCAGCTCAGCCGGTCAAGGTCTGTGACATACAGAGCCAGGGACTACGAGACACTGGTTCCTCCATTACCCTGGTAAGCCCAGTTATTGTTTCCCCAGAAGACCATTTACCAGATTCCCAATTATCCATCTCCCTGGCTGAGTACCAGCGCTCAGACATCCCTCTGGCATGTGTGCAGTTGGACCTAAGAACCGACCAGGGAGAGGTCGAGGTGGAGCTTATGGACAACCTACCCACACCAGGTATTTTGGGGACTAACCAGGAAGCGATCGATTTGGGACTTGTGAACAGCCTCACCACACCTGGTATTTTGGGGACTAACCAGGAAGCGATCGATGTGGGACTTGTGAACAACCTCCCACAGCTGGTATTTTGGGACTAACCAGGAAGCGATTGATGTGGACTTGTGAACAGCCTCCCAACACCTGCTATTTTGGGGACCAACCAGGAAGCGATCGATGTGGGACTTGTGAACAGCCTCCCCATACCTGTCATTGTGGAGACTGACCAGAGCAAGACTGATGTGGAGCCTATGAACAGCATCCCCACCCCTGTTATTTTGGGGTCTGACCAAGAAGAGGTCAATATGGAGCTTATGGACAGCCGCCCCACACCTGTTATTTTGGGGACTAACCAGGAGGAAATTGAAGTGGGGTTCATGGATGGCCCCACCAAGCCTATTGTTTCGGATACCACCCAGAGGGAAGTGAAAGTGGGGCTTGTGGATTACCTGCTCACACCAGTTATTTTGGAGTATGACCTAGGACAAGGACTATGCAGCCAGTTTGTAGCAGCCATCACCCACTTCCAAGCCAAGCAGGACCCTGATGTGGATATTCCTAGCATCTTTTCCAAGGATAATTCACATTCCCAGTCTCCAACATCCAATTCTGAGCCAACAACCGTGAGTAAGCCTAACCAGACTGTGGCTATTGACTGGGGGAAGATTGATAGTAAGAAATTTATGCAAGCCCAACTCATGGACCCCACCTTAGTGCTTGTCCGCAATATGGCTGCTCAACCTGGGGGAGGCAATCAGGGGGAGGTGTATAGATGCGAGCCTCTGTTTCTGACCTCACCATTAAAAAGGAAAATGCCGTCAAGAGGAGAAGGATGATCGGAAAACCACCCTGTCTGGCTAATGTTAAGAAGGGGGAGGAATGTGACGACATGGACACTCAGAGCCTAGCGTGGGTTAACGTTCTTAAAATTCAGCCAAAACAACAGCTTTAGAATGCACAGCCAAGGAATTTAGATAATGACCATGAAATGGGGGTGCACACGTCAAGCAAAACACATTTTGGACAGGAGAAACAAGAAGCTTGACCATAAAGGCACTCACTCCACAAGGTATATAAAGGGTTAAAAAAACAATTTTATTTGTGTACAAAATATTAAAACCAACAATAACAAACATGATAAAGTGCACAAAGTGTGATAAAGCACCAAAGACAACAAGCAATACCCAGTTGGTCTTCCTATAAAATTATTTATAATGAGTTTTCCATAAGGTTCACAGGGATTGGATCTATATGAAAAGATTTTTTTGAATATCAAGCCGTTTACTTCATATCAAAAAGCACTGGAATTCAAACAATACAGTACAGACTTAATAACCTAATCATCAGAGGATAATATAGTACACTGATACTAGTACCTATAAGTCCTTGATTGGACCCCAGTTTGAGGCAAAAAAAAAAAAATCCTGACCCAGTAGTCAAAAGATCCAGATCCACTGATCTAAATATACACAATCCCTGTAATGATAAATACTTAACTTATAATAAGGAAGACCTGGCCCAACACGTGTCGCTTAGAGCAGCTTCATCAGGGGCACTCCATGACAGCACCACAGGAGTTAACTCCACGCCCTAATAGGGAAAGGAAACACTAAGAGGTTAAATAACCCCTCCCCTCCTCCCATCTCCAGTGTTTTTTCCAAGTAACTACACAGGTATGAATGGTCTAAAACTTTTGTTTCAGTAATAAACCATCAATTTTGTAACAGGCAGGGAGGGAATATCCATGCTGTCATGGAGGGTTCCTAGAAACCGAATTTGCAGTAAGAACTGATTCCATTTTCTCTAGTCACCCTCCACGACAGCACCACAGGAGACATACCAATGAATATATTTTAGGGTTAGACAACTGGAGGACCTTTCGGCCGAAGGCTAGGCCTTTATTGAACAGTAAATTCAGTCTATAGTGTTTTGGTATGGACAGATGACCAGGTGGCTGCTCTGCATATCTGCTCGATGGAGGCATCAGCCTTCTCAGCCCAAGAGACAGACACTGATCTGGTGGAATGAGCTGTGAAGTCTTCCAGAGAGAGTAGATCTTGTTTTTTGTAAACTTTCCTGATTGCTATTCTAATCCAGCTAGCAATTGTGTTTTTGGCAGCCTTTTTACCTTTATTTTGCCCCATGAGCTAGACAAAAAGATTATTGTCCTTTCTTACATGTTCGGTTCTCTGGAAGTAGTTTACAACCACTCTGCGTACATCCAAGGAATGAAATTCCCCTTATTTATCGTTGGGTGGATTTTTACAGAAGGATGGTAGTATGATGTACTTGGATCTGTGGAATACAGATACTACTTTTGGAAGAAATGACGGAAGATAATTCAGACAAGCCTCTGGCTCTTAGGATTTTGGTTTCAGAAGCCAGGCTTCTAGGTTGAGCTTGTGAAGTTCTTGATAGAATAGTGGACCTTGCTGAACAAAGTCATATGTCTACGGTTGTAGTATAGGTCCTTCGCAGGTTAGGCTGGAAATCGTTCCAAACCAGCTTATTCTCGGCCATATTGGGGCTACCAGAATTGTGTTGACCCCGTCCATCTGAATTTTTTTCAGTGTCTTTGCCAACATTGGAATTGGTGGGAAAGCATTGGCTAGCTTGAGATCCCATGTATGAGAGAGGGCATCCACAGTAAGTCACCAATCTTTTGGGTTCAGTGAGAAGAAGCGGTTTATTTTTGCATTCTGCTGGCTTGCAAAGAGGTCTACTTCTGGATTGCCCTATCATTCCACTAAGATCTGAAACACTTCTGAATTTAGTGCCCATTTGCCTGGGTGAATATCTTTTCGACTGAGGAAGTCCACTTGGATATTCGTGGAGCCCTTCAGAAGGAATGCATCAAGAGATAGAAGGTGCCTCTCTGCCCAGCTCAATATTTTGTGGACACCACTTTTATTCTTGTATGGCAAGTGCTTCCTTGGTGATGAAGGTGGGCCACTGTCTTCATGTTGTCAGAGTATATTTTTACATGTTGTCCCTGGACCAGTGTAGACGCTGCACTGAGTGCTTCTTCTACCGCTTTTAGTTCCCTGAAGTTTGAGGACCTGAGACTGATCTCCAGAGTCCCTGACAGGACATCTGAGTGACCATAGTCTCCCAAACCCGCTGGCTGATGTCCGTTGTTATGGTAACTAGAGGGTTCTGATTCCAACAGACCCCTCTTTGGAGGTTTTTTAGGGACATCCACCATGGGAGAGATGATCTTACTGGTTCAGATAGGAGGATCTTCCTGCTTAGAGATCTGGGCGATCCATCCCAAGCTGCTAGGATGGCTACTTGAAGGGTTCTTGTATGGCAGTGGGCTCAAGCTACCGCCTGAATGCAGGATGTCATGGATCCTAGGACTGACATGGCTGATCTCAAGGTTACAGATCTTTAGCTGTCTGTTCTCGGGCAGAAAGGATGTTTGTCTGTTTGAATCCAGTAGGATGCCAAAGAAGACCTTCCTTGTAGATGGTCTGAGATCAGACTTTTGTCGGTTTACCATCCATCCCAGTTTCTCCAGGACCTCAAGGGCCATTTGTACATGCTGCTCAAGTATCGGGGCTGAGGGAGCAATTATCAGAAAGTCGACGAGATAGGGTACTATGCAGATATTTTGTTGTCTGAGGAATGCTACCATTTCTGCCATCAGCTTGGTAAATACTCGAGGCACTGAAGATATGCCGAATGGAAGTGCATTGTACTGATAATGCAGTATGTGATGTTCCTGGGATACCGCAAACCGTAAGACCTTTCTGTAGGATTGGTGGATAAGAATGTGATAATATGCATCCCTTAGGTTGACTGTTGCCATTACAAAACCTGGTCCGATAAGAGAAATTATGGACCTGATTAACTCCATCTTGGATCGCTTCAAGCTACACATTTGTTCAAAGGTTTCAGGTTTATGATGATCCTGTGAGAGCCATTGGGTTTCTTTACCAGGAACAGTCGAGACTAATGCCCCAGTCCGATTTCTGCCTCTGGGACTAATGATATTACTCTGAGATGACTTGCACGAGTGCAATGCGAGACAATCTCGCATTGCACTCTGCCCCATGTAAGACAATGCTGCAGCTCACAACTGCAAGTTTTTCCTCAACCCTAATTGGACTGAAGAAAAAAACTGCAGCATGCTGTGATTGTCTGCGAGTCTCCTATCACTAGCACCCATATAAGTCAATAGGTGCAACCTATATATATATAATCAATGTTTGGGAAACTCGCCCGAGCTTTTTGTAACATTCAGGGTCAGAGATAATGCGAACTTGCGTCCGAACCTCAAACTTGAACTTTACAGTTAAGGGATGGGGCAGGGGGTCTGTAAAATAAAGAATATAGTTAATAATAAACATTGTCATTATGCTTACTGCTCCCGCGACGCGTCCTCCACACCCGCTCAGCCGCTGTCTCCAGGCCGCTTCTGCTTCCAGTTCCGATCATTAACTTCCGGTAGTATTCACTGCACTGCTCATCACTCAGCAGTCTTCGGCTGTTTTCGTCCGTGTTCGCGGTGACGTCAGGGTTCAAGTGAGTCCATGGCATAGCCATGGATTTAACTTTGACTGTCACTGTCAGCCTGCTTCTCGTTCTCTATAGACATTTGTCTGTACAGAGGGATAAAGCAGAGCTGACATTGCTCTCCCTGTGGACTACGTCGGACAAAGGATTTTTTTATAATAAAGATGGAGTCTCTAAATGTTTTTTTTTTTTGCTTTATTTCTAATAAAAAAATATTCTACGTGTTTGGTTTTCTTTTTACTGTTTACTACAACCCCTGGCAATAAATATGGAATCACCTGGCTCTGAGGATGTTCATTCAGTTGTTTACTTTTGCTAAAAAAAGCAGATCACAGACATGGCACAAAATTAAAGTCATTTCAAATGTCAACTTTCTGGCTTTAAGAAACACTAAAAAAAATCATGAAAACATAATGTGCTAGCCAGTAACAGTTACTTTTCAAGGCCAAACAGGGAGAAAAAATTATGGAATCACTCAATTATGAGGAAAAAATGATGGAATCATGAAAAACAAACAAAAGAACACTCCAATACATCACTAGTATTTTGTTGCACCACCTCTGGCTTCAATAACAGCTTGCAGTCTCTTAGGCATGGACTTAATGAGTGACAAACAGTACTCATCATCAGTCTGGTTCCAACTTTCTCTGATTGCGGTTGCCAGATCAACTTTGCAGGTTGGAGCGTTCTCATGGACCATTTTCTTCAACTTCCACCAAAGATTTTCAATTGGATTGAGATCCGGACTATTTGCAGGCCATGTCATTGACCTTATGTGTCTTCTTTCAAGGAATGTTTTCACAGTTTTTGCTCTATGGCAGGATGCATTATCATCTTGATAAATTATTTCATCATCCCCAAACATCTTTTGAATTGAGAAAAAAAGAAAAGTGTCCAAAATTTCAATGTAAACTTGGGCATTTATTGAAGATGTAATGACAGCCTTTTCCCCAGTGCCTTTACCTGACATGCAGCCCCATATCATCAATGACTGTGGAAATTTACATGTTCTCTTCAGGCATCTTTTTATTTTTTAGCTTTTCTGTATGTAAATCCCATTTCCTTTAAACAGTTTCTTACAGGTCGGTCACAGACATTGACTCCAGTTTCCTCCCATTCGTTCCTCATTTGTTTTGTTGTGCATTTCCTGTTTTGGAGACATATTGCTTTAAGTTTCCTGTCTTGACGCTTTGATGTCTTCCTTGGTATACCAGTATGTTTGCCTTTAACAACCTTCCCATGTTGTTTGTATTTGGTCCAGATTTTAGACACAGCTGACTGTGAACAACCAACATCTTTTGCAACATTGCGTGATGATTTACCCTCTTTTAAGAGTTTGATAATCCTCTCCTTTATTTCAATTGACATCTCTCGTGTTGGAGCCATGATTCATGTCAGTCCACTTGGTGCAACAGCTCTCAAAGGTGTGATCACTCCTTTTTAGATGCAGACTAACAAGCAGATCTTATTTGATGCAGATGTTAGTTTTGGGAATGAAAATTTACAGGGTGATGCCATAATTTTTTCCTCATAATTGAGTGTGAATTAACTGTTAAGGCCCCTTTACACACTGAGACTTTCAGCGATCCCACCAGCGATCCCAACCTGATAGGGATCGCTGGTAAGTTGCTAGGAGGTTGCTGGTGAGAGGTCACACAGTCAGACGCTCCAGCGATCCCACCAGCAACCTGACCTGGCAGGGATCGCTGGAGCATCACTACACGGGTTGCTGGTGAGCTGTCACCAGCAACCAGTGACCAGCCCCCAGCCAGCAGCGACGCACTGAAGCGATGCTGCGCTTGGTAACTAAGGTAAATATCGGGTAACCAACCCGATATTTACCTTGGTTACCAGCGCACGCAGCTACACGTGCAGAGAGCAGGGAGCAGCGCACACTGCTTAGCGCTGGCTCCCTGCTCTCCTAGCTACAGTACACATCGGGTTAATTACCCAATGTGTGCTGCAGCTACATGTGCACAGAGCAGGAGCCGCACACACTGCTTAGCGCTGGCTCCCTGCTCTCCTAGCTATAGTACACATCGGGTTAATTACCCGATGTGTGCTGTAGCTACACGTGCAGAGAGCAGGGAGCCGCGCACACCGCTTAGCGCTGGCTACCTGCTCTCCTAGTTACAGCACACATCGGGTTAATTACCCGATGTGTACTCTGCTACACAAGCAAGGAGCAGGAGCCGGCACTGACAGTGAGAGCGGCGGAGGCTGGTAACGAAGGTAAATATCGGGTAACCAAGGACAGGGCTTCTTGGTTACCCGATGTTTACCGTAGTTACCAGTGTCCGCAGAAGCCGGCTCCTGCTGCCTGCACATTTAAGTCCCCTTTACACACTGAGACTTTCTAGCGATCATGCTGCACAGCGGGAAACAAAGGACCAAAGAATGGTCCTGAACGATTTGTAGCGATCAGCAACTTCACAGCAGGGGCCAGGTCGCTGATGTGTTTCACACACTGCAATGTCGCTGGGGAGGTCGCTATTACATCACAAAACCGGTGACGTTACAGCGATGTCATTTGCGATGTTGCAGTGTGTAAAGCCACCTTTACTGGCTAGCACATTATGTTTTCATGATTTTTTTACAGTGTTTCTTAAAGCCAGAAAGTTGCCATTTGAAATTACTTTAGTTTTGTGCCATGTCTGTGATCGGCTTTTTTTAAACAAAAGTAAACAACTGAATGAACATCCTCAGAGTCAGGTGATTCCATAATTTTTGCCAGGGGTTGTAGAAATTCATGGTGCCCATGTCTAATTTGGCGTGACATCATGAATTTCGGGCTTAGTACCAGATGAGAATACAAAGTTGGTATTAACCCCTTTATTACCCAGCGTGCCACCACCATCAGGGCCCCTGGGTGAGCCGGGTAAAGCACCTAGAAATGGCGCTAAGAAACAATGCGCTATTTCCAGGGGCGACCCCTGGCTGCGGAGAATCCCAGCCTCCAGCTGCCTGGTTTTACTTGACTGGCGATCAAAATACGGTGGGAGCCCACAAATTTTTTTAATCATTTTTTTGATAGTTCAGCGCAACTTTGATAGTTAAGCGCAGTGTGACTTCCACAGCATGACACCAAGATCAGATGCAGATTACCATCACGGCCACTGCTCTCAGGAAGAAAGTAGGGCACACAGCCAGATAGTAGACGCTGTGGGCTCCACAGAAGTGGTGGCGGTCTCCTCCCAGAGCTGTGATCTGGAAAGCCCAGGGGGCATGTCCAGGTCACAGCAGGAAGCAGACACAGTGCAGGAGATAGGGTCGGAGGCCGACTACTATCTCTTATGCACAGGGACCACCATATTTGAGGTGTGTAACTATCATTACACACAGCAAATCCAAGTTGGCAGCCTCCAGTTTTTGAGTAAAAAAAAATTAAATAACAATTAAATAAACAATGGATTTAATTTTGTATTAAAAATAATTGATTCCATAATCACTATTATTAATACAAAAACTAAAAAATGCGGCACCTTCCATTTAAGGATATGGAGAGACTGACGTAGTTTAAATTTAAATGTAACTGGATTGAACACCAGAATCTCGTATGCGCTGTATTTTAGATGTTCTGAGTGACCCCTATGCCTGAAGCTGTCGGGGTCCCGCTCCCCACTGTTAAGTAGGGAAGTTGTGCTCTCAATGGCTGACACTTGGGATTTTAGTGGACCGCATAAGCTGGAAAGCCCTATCCCCCTTGTTGTGTTGATGCCTTCGATCTCTGAGCTCTTGGGGAAAGACAGGTTAATTATCAGGTTGCGTGAAACTACTCCCTGATCTAGGGTCCAGTACCCTGCCATACTCGGTAGCGGTTCGGTTACTAGGTACTCCGGTGCCAACCGTTCCCAAAAACTAAACCTGGCACCTTTCTCCAATACCCTGCGACCGGGTCTCCGACTCCTTCGGTCCCAGACCACCATCCGCGACCTAGCCAACGTCTCCCAGGGAGCTCCAACTCCCCCTAGCTCCTCACTTTCTGAGGGCTACCACTCAACTAACTCTGCCCTTCCCACCAGTCTGTCTGACCCCTAGACGGGTGGACCTGTTCCAGCTAGACCACCCACTGGTGTGCCTAACAGGATGTGGTGTGAGGTGTGACTAGGAATTGCTTGCTGATGGAGCAATACCAAAAGGTAGGATCCCATAACAGTAGTAGGGGTGGGGGACAAGTCATCAAAAGAAATCTGACAGTTGCCCCGCCCCTATCAAAGTGTATTAAACACGCCCCCTTAATCAAAATGGTTATCATTTGATATCCTTTTGATATCAAATGGCTATCATTTGATAGCCTTTTGATATCAAATGACTATCATCCGATATCCTTTTGATATATCCTTTTGATATCAAATGACTATCATCTGATATCCTTTTGATATCAAATGACTATCATCTGATATCCTTTTGATATCAAATGGCTATCATCTGATATTTATTTGTTAGGTTGTTATGTTTCCCCTTAATCCTGTCCTATTATTTATCTGTCCAATAATTGTTCTCTTTTATATAGGTATTTTGATACTGTAATTTTCTGTTAATCAAATTGATATTCAAAGTGTATCATTGATATCAAATTGTCTTACTGACACGATTACCCATTAAAAGAAACTTTATTCCTATAATAGTAGAATGTTCCCCCATGATATTGTCAGTAGAATTATATATAGTATAATGTTCCCCATGAGTCTTATTGATACGATTACCCATGATATTAAATGAGAGAAGTCGGTCTAATTGATACGAGTACCCACGATATTAAATGAGAGAAGCCATTTTATTTCATATAATAGTATAATGTTTATTGAACCAAATCCACAATACACAGCAAATATCAAATCAATTATCATGTGAACAATATCAAAAATCAATACAGTTGAATATCCGCAATACACAAATCAAAGTTGTCATTACATAGTGAGCCACGTGGATTGTAGAATCGGTGATACTCTTTTTTTAATCCTCAAAGGGCCTTGAGCAATACCTATTGGAGAGGAGTGTAAAGGATGGTTCACACGTCGCGGTGTGAATACAGTTCGAAATTTAGATGTACCATCAGATTCATTCAATGGTATTTTTAATCGATCTAACTGTTCTCTGGTAGTGGAATTACCCACAACAGTGGAGGGCATATTTAACTCAGCCATGGCCTGCATAAATGTATCCCAGCCCCGAGGTAAATTCCTGTTGGTCAGGGCGTGGCTCTGAGTTGTGTTACGTACCAAATCCATCATGTTAGAGCCTGGAATTACACTTCCTTTGAATATAAATTCACTTTTATCATTCCACGATGTAATATTTTTGTTCTGCAACAGTCTGTTTAGTAAAAATTCTGCGTTCTTTTTATAGCGCGGATTTACATGACTTACAATTTCATTAACGGTTGTATTATTATCAGGTTCTGAATTCGACAATTGTTGATGATCAATCTCAGGAGCGTTAATAAACTTTAAAGTTGATAATTCCTTTGCATCGTGTTTAGCATGAACCAAGTATCTCTGTAGTACATCACTATATTTTTTAATTTTGATGTCGTCCGGTATGTCACGTCTTTGTAAAATTTCACTAATTTCAGCATCGAGACGATGGATTACACTCTGTCGTATGTTGTCTGTAATAGGGGCTCGTAGTTTAATTAGTTCCTGCTTAGGAACAAGATACATTTTCTCAGTATGTTCCATTATTTACCGGCGAGAAGACTTGTTATTATCGGAATCGCAAAGCCTAAAAGAGGACCTATAAACCCACCGGTCTGATTTAGTATACGTTTCTTTTTCTTTATGCTGTGGGACTTATTACTCATGGCTCTTATAGCTTTACGCCATTTTTTTAGTATATTTTTTTGGCGTTCTTTCAGAGGAATACGGCCTTTTAAGATGTTTAATGCAATTTCCCCTATGGCTGTAATTAAATCATGACTCGCATTGCACAAAATAGATTTTCTGACAGAAGGAGGGGCCTTCACGAGGGTTTTTAAGAGATCCCAGTTACGTCGGATTCTCTCAGACATCTTTACAACACTATGTCCACAGCGTAGAATGTCTGATTTTGCGCAAATTTTTTCACTTTTTAGAAGTATTTTTCTTTTGAACATACACAGCGGGTAAAGCTGGTGGAAACAGGCCCGTCCTCAAGCGAAGATCCTCAGGGGTATCGGCTCTTAAGTCTAGCATCAAATAACCATAAGGTACCCGCGTTGCATCCTCAAAAGCTTCTAAGAAAAAACGTGTTTTTCCTGGATACATCTGTCGCGCTAACGTAACAATTTGTAATTTATCCCGAGGATTATTAAAAAGTACCATGTACTTTGTGTTTAAATTTATCGTCCGACTTTTCTTACCTTGACAAAATATGTTTTGTACCAGGTAGAAAATGCTGAGATTTCTGTGGTGTACATACTTGGTAAAAGCTTTTTCTACTTCACTATTATCACTCGCGCTCTCCATGAGATCATCAACAATAGTCAAATTTACCTTTTCGGGAGGGAATAATTCATCATCTACAAATGTATGAGGCAGCCCCTCCACAAATCTGATGATTGGAAAAGAAAGAGAGATTTCGTCATATAGTTTTTGCCAGCACGAATAAAACCAAACAATATTATCAGGCTTATGAGAAAAATGAGTGTCAATATTATATAACAGTTGTTTTACAAAATAACTTTTTCCAGAATTAGATGGACCTGCTAGAATGCAGGAGAATGGGTGTTGCAGACGGGTATCCATCACAAGTCACAACTAATAGCCAAATGGTACGGTAGTAAAATCATCAAATAGGCGTCGTTTTGTGTAAACACACCTTTGTGTTTTGCGTAATGGTCTTGTCTCAATGTCCCAGTACTTTTTATTTTTCACAATTCCTGGCTGTTCAACGATAATTCGTTTCTGTGTTTCAGAATCAGAATTACGCGGGTAGTCCAGAACTAGATCTTTTAGACTGTTGAAATTAATAGATTGGTTGTTACCAACATTTAACGTTATACCCTTCACTTTTAAGACAGTTTTACCAGTGTTGAGTTTGTATCCGTAAGTTTTTGGACCTGCAGATACAAATTCAGTGATGTACGTATCATCAGGTATCTCACTGGTCAATTCCCCCAGGTAATCCCCTAAAGGAGGACTCCACTCACCATCTTTCTGCACAAAAATAACAGAATCTGTGTCATGGTATAGGCACCTTTCCTGCAATTTATCCAGAACAGAGTATAGCTCTAGTCTGGCATACGCCGTTGTAAAACACGCTATAAAAATGTTTGTGTTTTTGTTGACAGTGTGATGTCCCTCTGTATATTTCCAGTCAATTGTGGTTGTCTCATCATCAATAAAATGCAACATTGAAATGTCATAGTACGGTAAAAAAACATGATGAAACAAGGCTTCAGCATCGCTGATAATGCTGGTACATGATAAATTAGATCTCTGTGCAAACTTTCCCCATAAAGAATTTAAGAAAAGCTTGGAGATCTGTCTCTTTGCAGAGTTCATTCCTATATTTTCAGATCGTAATTGTACACCTTCTTTTTCAAGAAAGGTGTCAATGTACTGTTGTTTCTTGTTATCATCAGTGCACCAGCTGGGATAACCGGAAGCCTCCTGCTTATCCCTAAGGTGTAATTTAATGTACGGCGCAAACAGAGTATCACTGGTATTAGGAAAATCCCAAATTTCATAGATGTGTGCAATCCTATATCCTTTTTCTATTGCCATCTCAACCTCTATTGTGCACCAAGTTCCTGTCAGAGAGCGATCCTCATCACTGTGTGTACAGTCCTCAGTTTGTGAATTGACAGCGCATGTATAGCAAAGGGGAAACATTAATTTTTTGTTGAGTTTTACCGGAAGAACTGGAAAAAATAAATCCCTTGGAGGGTAGACCTTGACTTTGACAAGACCAAAGTAATTTTTAATAAATCCAAAGTTCTCATAGATAATATGAGGATGACCAACAGGATATGTTTTAGTTTTGTTTACAAAGGGATACAGACTGGTGAAATCATAGTAATGTAGCATCTCTCCAGATTCCCGTTGGTGATAAAGTTTAATGGCATTAGTACGGCCCCCATAAAGTGCTTCGCGGGGATCTAAGGGTTTGGGGAATTCCATTTGGACAAGAAATGTTTGAAGATTAGAATCTTTTTCAACCATTTCTTTCCAATCATGTTCCCACAGAACTCTCACTGTGTAGCCGCAATACTGCAAGTAACGTTTTTTAGCTAAAAAGGCGTAATATAATTGACCATAGGATGTGTTTGTGACCTTATTTGAATCATTTTCATTATAACATACAGGACATCCATGGTAAAAGCAGCCCTGAAATTCAAACACTATGTGACTGTTGTTAACATAGGCGTAACCATCTAAGAAATATTTTCCGACTTGTTTTTCACCGCCTCTCAAAGCATGCTGAATGGTTATGTTCTCTGTGTGTGCTACATACATGAGCCACTGTATAGCGGGGGACGAGAAACGTTTTTTTGTCTTGTGATAATTATCCCCAGGTAAAATGGCTATTGTGTTTTTTGGAAGAAATTTAAACCTGTACATTGCCATACATACAGAGGCCAGGGTCACGAGTTGAAAAGGATCAATGCATCTGGTCACTTCAATCTTTTTCTTTTCCTGTTTACAGTATATTTGAATATTTTTCTGCGTCATCTCCATAACACGCTCTCTATAGAGTTCACAAGAGCGCCTCAGAATCTCAACATCTTGCTTGCAATAAGCTTTTAGTTCAGACTTAAAGTCAAAAGTTGTATTTACCTCGGTCTCATACCACTCCATAAATTCCCCTTTCTCACTAGGCGACATGTACTCTACCCCATAATATTTTACAGCGGGTAGGGGCCCCACATAGTTTTGATTTTCTTCAGTGTTAAAAAAGTGGGGAAAATGCCCTTTTGAACCTGAAAAACCCATAGCCTGTGGTAGCTTACTAAGTTTCATGGGTATGAAATTTAGAGAGTCTATAAATCGTATATCCAAATCAGGCAGCGTTACACACAAGAGGCGTCCACCTCGGGATATCAGTTTTACGCAGAGTTTTTCAGAAATCAATTCTTTAACAATAAAGTAAGCATCGTATCTGCCGGCATTGTGGGCTATAAATGTATGACCTGAAAATTTACCGCTTGTAAAGAACAGTACAAAGTCATGAGTACACGATTTACCTTCAAACTCCCAGGAAGGCCTGCCATGCAATGTTGTTGCGTAAATGTAATTTGGTATGTGCGTACCTGTCTCTTGCATACATTCAAAGTCATAAAATATATATTGTTCTGTTTCCTCCTTTGGTACATACCTCCGCATGTAACAAAGATGGTCATCAAATTCATTTAGACGTATGCGACAAACAGGACAACACATGCCTTTACATTTATGCTCGGACTCGCTATCTTTGAACACAAAATGATGACATTTATCACAAAATGTTTTAAGTCTGCAGAATGTTGGGTTATCTGTAGCTAAATGTGTGTGATGATCTAAGCACTCGCTCGAGCGACAAAAAACCCGACATATAGGGCAACGAGGTGGGTACTGCTCATCACTGCTCTCAACACAACTCTCTCTTTGACAAGCTTTACAAAAATATTGACACGAATGATTAAATTTGTGATGAAACACCGAATTGCATCTTTCACAAAAGTAATCCTCACCGATAAAACCCTTCATATTTTTGATACCGTAGTAGTGATTATCATGGTGCAATATGAAAATGTTTTTAGTACCAGATGTTTTACCTGATTGAAAGTAACGCCAGTCACCCTGACTGTAGTACAGTACTTTAATGTTGACACCCAGAAGTTTCTCAAAATCCACAATTTCACTAAAGCTTATTAGTTGTTCCTCAGGAATACCCAGGGCTGCATGTATGGCTTTAGCACGACTCAGTATAACTGAATCACCGACATCAGTGTCGTCCATCAGGGCACACACATTAGCACTGAAGCACAGATTTGTGTTGTAATTGTTAAAGTCATACAGCCAGCGCTTCTTTTGTTTAATGATTTGACTACTCGCTATAGATTTCAACCGTCTTTTTGCACCACCGCGTCTGTTTTTAATTATTGTTACGACTAATTTGAGTGAATTGGATGCTAGGCATTCAGCATTACTTTGCAATGTGCGAGCAACAGAATTTAAAAATGATACAGAACTGAAATCATCCCTTGATTGTTTTGTAGTGAAAATGGGATCTAATGTGGCCCCACCTTCAAGTCTTAATTGAACAAAGTCCCCAGGATCAATGTCCCTGATGATTCTGTCCAGTAATGACTGAATAGTGTCATGTACGACATTTATGGCCTCTACAAATGATTGGATGCGGTCTAAATTTACAAATCTAAAATGATCAATGTGCAAGCGGGCATTGAAATTGCGGACATCTCTTTGTTGATGAAAAAAATGCTGTAAAAATACTGCTTGATCTGCATTCACTACATTATCATTATCAACATTACCAACAGGTGCTGCATTATGTGCCCTTTCAGCATGTGTTTCCAGAGGCTCTCTGCTTTGAGCCTTTGGAGACACAGTGGGGTTAACATCTCCAGGGTTATCTTGGTTACGTGAAGGACTCTGTGCATGTATCAGCATCTGTGGGTTTTGTGTAGATATAGATCTGTGAGCTGCCTCTCGTCGTTTTCTAGCTGCTAGCGATCGTTTAGATCTAATCAACAGCTTTAGAGCCCGTTTAAGTATTCTCGATCTGTATGCCCTCTGTGGACCCATTTTAAATAATTTCGTCCCTTTTTTTGGTAATTTCTGCATCCCGTAACCAACCATGCATAGTCACAGTGATTCCTTTTTATTAGGTTGTGATAATACAATAGCATGCTCTCTTTTGAATTCAGATAGTTCTGCGATAATGTCAGATGTTGGATATGCATTCATGAATCTTTCATAGGTATCACAAAAATATTTTAGTTTGTTCTGGTAAAGTTTGCATTGGACATACTGTCCAGACATAGCAGTAAGCATGATGTCCTGTTCATCAGCCCACACAGGTCTCACTGTGTAAGCTGATGTAGAGTCAACTCTCTGCTTTTTGCTTACTCTCCGTTTTGAATCAGAACTTTTTTTAGAGGCATTACAATACCAAAATCACTAGACGAACCTTCAGAAGTATTAACTGACGGTTGCTCAGTGTGCTGCACCCGTATAGTGTTCATATTTATAGCCTTTGGAATTAAATTCCCGGGTTGCTTGGGGGATGTAGCTCTAGCCTCACGTTTCTTCGGTACTGAATTCCTGGGATACTTGATGGCCGCAGTCGTATCTTCACGATTCACAATATTGCTTAGTGAAAGAGGCGTTGTTCGTGAAAGAGGCGTTGTTCTCACGATCACATTAGCTCTTTGCGGAGTTATCTGCGGCGAGTCATAATTACACCTCTGCAGAGACGACGTTGCTGAAAGAAAAGATACTAGCATCAGTTCATCGTGAAGTTAGAGTAACATAGAAAACAACATAGGATCAACATAGAAAAAGTTACAGGTGCCAGTTAAGCAATTTTCATTGCGACATTGTATGTAAATATGTCTGCAAATTGGGATTCTGATCTGGCTTATATATCCTGAGTCATATTGCAAAGGATTGTCGAAAATCCACTTGTGACTTTTAGGATCGCTACTTCCAATAGGTGGCGCTGTGCTAGAGTTTGTCTCCTTTACTGGAGAGACAATTTGAATATTTCCCAGAGGGGCATTGCAGCTATAAGTCCCCTTACCTGGCAGCCAGACTGGCTTGCAAAGTCTCCTTAAGGAGAATAGTGTTCCCCCGTGGTCCCCACATAGCTTTCTCATGAGCCAGATCAGACACCCCCATACTTTGCACTGACGAGGGGCAAGCACCCCGAAACACCGTGTCTGCAAATTGGGATTCTGATCTGGCTTATATATCCTGAGTCATATTGCAAAGGATTGTCGAAAATCCACTTGTGACTTTTAGGATCGCTACTTCCAATAGGTGGCGCTGTGCTAGAGTTTGTCTCCTTTACTGGAGAGACAATTTGAATATTTCCCAGAGGGGCATTGCAGCTATAAGTCCCCTTACCTGGCAGCCAGACTGGCTTGCAAAGTCTCCTTAAGGAGAATAGTGTTCCCCCGTGGTCCCCACATAGCTTTCTCATGAGCCAGATCAGACACCCCCATACTTTGCACTGACGAGGGGCAAGCACCCCGAAACACCGTGTCTGCAAATTGGGATTCTGATCTGGCTTATATATCCTGAGTCATATTGCAAAGGATTGTCGAAAATCCACTTGTGACTTTTAGGATCGCTACTTCCAATAGGTGGCGCTGTGCTAGAGTTTGTCTCCTTTACTGGAGAGACAATTTGTATGTATAAAGGCAGTATAGAATGGAATAAATATATACTTACAAGCATGAGCTGCGTATTGTACTTCTACAGGCCCTGGATTAGTAGTCTTCTCATTGAACGATGTCGACGGGATGGGAATATTCTCTTTTGCAAATTCAAGTTTTTTGGCCACTAGTTGAACATCTGTAAATAAAACATAACTATTAGACCCATCAGAAATGCTTTTAACACAACAGAAAATTCGTGTCAATATTTTTGTAAAGCTTGTCAAAGAGAGAGTTGTGTGGAGAGCAGTGATGAGCAGTACCCACCTCGTTGCCCTATATGTCGGGTTTTTTGTCGCTCGAGCGAGTGCTTAGATCATCACACACATTTAGCTACAGATAACCCAACATTCTGCAGACTTAAAACATTTTGTGATAAATGTCATCATTTTGTGTTCAAAGATAGCGAGTCCGAGCATAAATGTAAAGGCATGTGTTGTCCTGTTTGTCGCATACGTCTAAATGAATTTGATGACCATCTTTGTTACATGCGGAGGTATGTACCAAAGGAGGAAACAGAACAATATATATTTTATGACTTTGAATGTATGCAAGAGACAGGTACGCACATACCAAATTACATTTACGCAACAACATTGCATGGCAGGCCTTCCTGGGAGTTTGAAGGTAAATCGTGTACTCATGACTTTGTACTGTTCTTTACAAGCGGTAAATTTTCAGGTCATACATTTATAGCCCACAATGCCGGCAGATACGATGCTTACTTTATTGTTAAAGAATTGATTTCTGAAAAACTCTGCGTAAAACTGATATCCCGAGGTGGACGCCTCTTGTGTGTAACGCTGCCTGATTTGGATATACGATTTATAGACTCTCTAAATTTCATACCCATGAAACTTAGTAAGCTACCACAGGCTATGGGTTTTTCAGGTTCAAAAGGGCATTTTCCCCACTTTTTTAACACTGAAGAAAATCAAAACTATGTGGGGCCCCTACCCGCTGTAAAATATTATGGGGTAGAGTACATGTCGCCTAGTGAGAAAGGGGAATTTATGGAGTGGTATGAGACCGAGGTAAATACAACTTTTGACTTTAAGTCTGAACTAAAAGCTTATTGCAAGCAAGATGTTGAGATTCTGAGGCGCTCTTGTGAACTCTATAGAGAGCGTGTTATGGAGATGACGCAGAAAAATATTCAAATATACTGTAAACAGGAAAAGAAAAAGATTGAAGTGACCAGATGCATTGATCCTTTTCAACTCGTGACCCTGGCCTCTGTATGTATGGCAATGTACAGGTTTAAATTTCTTCCAAAAAACACAATAGCCATTTTACCTGGGGATAATTATCACAAGACAAAAAAACGTTTCTCGTCCCCCGCTATACAGTGGCTCATGTATGTAGCACACACAGAGAACATAACCATTCAGCATGCTTTGAGAGGCGGTGAAAAACAAGTCGGAAAATATTTCTTAGATGGTTACGCCTATGTTAACAACAGTCACATAGCGTTTGAATTTCAGGGCTGCTTTTACCATGGATGTCCTGTATGTTATAATGAAAATGATTCAAATAAGGTCACAAACACATCCTATGGTCAATTATATTACGCCTTTTTAGCTAAAAAACGTTACTTGCAGTATTGCGGCTACACAGTGAGAGTTCTGTGGGAACATGATTGGAAAGAAATGGTTGAAAAAGATTCTAATCTTCAAACATTTCTTGTCCAAATGGAATTCCCCAAACCCTTAGATCCCCGCGAAGCACTTTATGGGGGCCGTACTAATGCCATTAAACTTTATCACCAACGGGAATCTGGAGAGATGCTACATTACTATGATTTCACCAGTCTGTATCCCTTTGTAAACAAAACTAAAACATATCCTGTTGGTCATCCTCATATTATCTATGAGAACTTTGGATTTATTAAAAATTACTTTGGTCTTGTCAAAGTCAAGGTCTACCCTCCAAGGGATTTATTTTTTCCAGTTCTTCCGGTAAAACTCAACAAAAAATTAATGTTTCCCCTTTGCTATACATGCGCTGTCAATTCACAAACTGAGGACTGTACACACAGTGATGAGGATCGCTCTCTGACAGGAACTTGGTGCACAATAGAGGTTGAGATGGCAATAGAAAAAGGATATAGGATTGCACACATCTATGAAATTTGGGATTTTCCTAATACCAGTGATACTCTGTTTGCGCCGTACATTAAATTACACCTTAGGGATAAGCAGGAGGCTTCCGGTTATCCCAGCTGGTGCACTGATGATAACAAGAAACAACAGTACATTGACACCTTTCTTGAAAAAGAAGGTGTACAATTACGATCTGAAAATATAGGAATGAACTCTGCAAAGAGACAGATCTCCAAGCTTTTCTTAAATTCTTTATGGGGAAAGTTTGCACAGAGATCTAATTTATCATGTACCAGCATTATCAGCGATGCTGAAGCCTTGTTTCATCATGTTTTTTTACCGTACTATGACATTTCAATGTTGCATTTTATTGATGATGAGACAACCACAATTGACTGGAAATATACAGAGGGACATCACACTGTCAACAAAAACACAAACATTTTTATAGCGTGTTTTACAACGGCGTATGCCAGACTAGAGCTATACTCTGTTCTGGATAAATTGCAGGAAAGGTGCCTATACCATGACACAGATTCTGTTATTTTTGTGCAGAAAGATGGTGAGTGGAGTCCTCCTTTAGGGGATTACCTGGGGGAATTGACCAGTGAGATACCTGATGATACGTACATCACTGAATTTGTATCTGCAGGTCCAAAAACTTACGGATACAAACTCAACACTGGTAAAACTGTCTTAAAAGTGAAGGGTATAACGTTAAATGTTGGTAACAACCAATCTATTAATTTCAACAGTCTAAAAGATCTAGTTCTGGACTACCCGCGTAATTCTGATTCTGAAACACAGAAACGAATTATCGTTGAACAGCCAGGAATTGTGAAAAATAAAAAGTACTGGGACATTGAGACAAGACCATTACGCAAAACACAAAGGTGTGTTTACACAAAACGACGCCTATTTGATGATTTTACTACCGTACCATTTGGCTATTAGTTGTGACTTGTGATGGATACCCGTCTGCAACACCCATTCTCCTGCATTCTAGCAGGTCCATCTAATTCTGGAAAAAGTTATTTTGTAAAACAACTGTTATATAATATTGACACTCATTTTTCTCATAAGCCTGATAATATTGTTTGGTTTTATTCGTGCTGGCAAAAACTATATGACGAAATCTCTCTTTCTTTTCCAATCATCAGATTTGTGGAGGGGCTGCCTCATACATTTGTAGATGATGAATTATTCCCTCCCGAAAAGGTAAATTTGACTATTGTTGATGATCTCATGGAGAGCGCGAGTGATAATAGTGAAGTAGAAAAAGCTTTTACCAAGTATGTACACCACAGAAATCTCAGCATTTTCTACCTGGTACAAAACATATTTTGTCAAGGTAAGAAAAGTCGGACGATAAATTTAAACACAAAGTACATGGTACTTTTTAATAATCCTCGGGATAAATTACAAATTGTTACGTTAGCGCGACAGATGTATCCAGGAAAAACACGTTTTTTCTTAGAAGCTTTTGAGGATGCAACGCGGGTACCTTATGGTTATTTGATGCTAGACTTAAGAGCCGATACCCCTGAGGATCTTCGCTTGAGGACGGGCCTGTTTCCACCAGCTTTACCCGCTGTGTATGTTCAAAAGAAAAATACTTCTAAAAAGTGAAAAAATTTGCGCAAAATCAGACATTCTACGCTGTGGACATAGTGTTGTAAAGATGTCTGAGAGAATCCGACGTAACTGGGATCTCTTAAAAACCCTCGTGAAGGCCCCTCCTTCTGTCAGAAAATCTATTTTGTGCAATGCGAGTCATGATTTAATTACAGCCATAGGGGAAATTGCATTAAACATCTTAAAAGGCCGTATTCCTCTGAAAGAACGCCAAAAAAATATACTAAAAAAATGGCGTAAAGCTATAAGAGCCATGAGTAATAAGTCCCACAGCATAAAGAAAAAGAAACGTATACTAAATCAGACCGGTGGGTTTATAGGTCCTCTTTTAGGCTTTGCGATTCCGATAATAACAAGTCTTCTCGCCGGTAAATAATGGAACATACTGAGAAAATGTATCTTGTTCCTAAGCAGGAACTAATTAAACTACGAGCCCCTATTACAGACAACATACGACAGAGTGTAATCCATCGTCTCGATGCTGAAATTAGTGAAATTTTACAAAGACGTGACATACCGGACGACATCAAAATTAAAAAATATAGTGATGTACTACAGAGATACTTGGTTCATGCTAAACACGATGCAAAGGAATTATCAACTTTAAAGTTTATTAACGCTCCTGAGATTGATCATCAACAATTGTCGAATTCAGAACCTGATAATAATACAACCGTTAATGAAATTGTAAGTCATGTAAATCCGCGCTATAAAAAGAACGCAGAATTTTTACTAAACAGACTGTTGCAGAACAAAAATATTACATCGTGGAATGATAAAAGTGAATTTATATTCAAAGGAAGTGTAATTCCAGGCTCTAACATGATGGATTTGGTACGTAACACAACTCAGAGCCACGCCCTGACCAACAGGAATTTACCTCGGGGCTGGGATACATTTATGCAGGCCATGGCTGAGTTAAATATGCCCTCCACTGTTGTGGGTAATTCCACTACCAGAGAACAGTTAGATCGATTAAAAATACCATTGAATGAATCTGATGGTACATCTAAATTTCGAACTGTATTCACACCGCGACGTGTGAACCATCCTTTACACTCCTCTCCAATAGGTATTGCTCAAGGCCCTTTGAGGATTAAAAAAAGAGTATCACCGATTCTACAATCCACGTGGCTCACTATGTAATGACAACTTTGATTTGTGTATTGCGGATATTCAACTGTATTGATTTTTGATATTGTTCACATGATAATTGATTTGATATTTGCTGTGTATTGTGGATTTGGTTCAATAAACATTATACTATTATATGAAATAAAATGGCTTCTCTCATTTAATATCGTGGGTACTCGTATCAATTAGACCGACTTCTCTCATTTAATATCATGGGTAATCGTATCAATAAGACTCATGGGGAACATTATACTATATATAATTCTACTGACAATATCATGGGGGAACATTCTACTATTATAGGAATAAAGTTTCTTTTAATGGGTAATCGTGTCAGTAAGACAATTTGATATCAATGATACACTTTGAATATCAATTTGATTAACAGAAAATTACAGTATCAAAATACCTATATAAAAGAGAACAATTATTGGACAGATAAATAATAGGACAGGATTAAGGGGAAACATAACAACCTAACAAATAAATATCAGATGATAGCCATTTGATATCAAAAGGATATCAGATGATAGTCATTTGATATCAAAAGGATATCAGATGATAGTCATTTGATATCAAAAGGATATATCAAAAGGATATCGGATGATAGTCATTTGATATCAAAAGGCTATCAAATGATAGCCATTTGATATCAAAAGGATATCAAATGATAACCATTTTGATTAAGGGGGCGTGTTTAATACACTTTGATAGGGGCGGGGCAACTGTCAGATTTCTTTTGATGACTTGTCCCCCACCCCTACTACTCATAACCATGAGGGGCTGAGTCCTGCACCAGACAAAAAACACGTGCAGTACCCTGTGACACCCTGACTAGTTCAGGTGCGTCACACATGCACCCTTACCACCTGATTCATGAACAACTTGGAAAGTGTTGAGGTAACACTCAAAGGGCTTGTTTACCGAATCAGTCGATTACCACCCAAATCACAGTTTTCCCACCAGACAATGACAAATCAGCAATGAAATCCATGGACAAATGAGTCCACAGTCTTTCTGGAATTGACAATGGAGCCAATTCCCCGGCGAGCCGGGCAGCTAACACAGACTTTAGCGCAAGCACAAATTTCACAAGTGGATACCAAATCTTTATCAATATGCATGGATGCCCACCAAAAGTGTCTAGCAATAAGTTTCTACACAGTTGTGACCATTCAACACAGAGTCATGAATTTGTGCAAAAGATGTTGCTTAAGTATTTAGGTGTTTATGTTCCAAGGCCTGGGGTAAGGACAGCTGAACGCTGCACTGGGGAAAAAACCAGACATGGTTGCTTATGGTACTTTCGAATGTGCAATATACAACGACATGTGCAGGCTGGAAGGCTTCCGTGCATGTGTCCTGTTAAGGGGATTGGCAAGCACATAACACAGGGCACGAGGCAGTGGAGTCGCCCACAGACACTAATTGTGGGCTCAGGCGTTAGACCCACCTAGTCGGGTTCTTTGATGACATGTGCCTAAGCATGTTATTGGTGGTCAGGCTGGTAGTGGTCTGGCCTCTGCTGAACTTACTACGGCACAGATTGCAAACGACTATTCTTTTATCATCTGCGCTTCTTTTAAAAAGCACCAGACTGGGGAACATCTAACCTTTGGCCTGGGAACTTATAGGTGCTTTGGGGAACAGTTGCTAGCCTTCTTCCTCTGGCCACCCCACTGCCTCTTACTGCCTGTTGCGGTGCTGTGGATTGTTCCCCCTCTGTGCAACTGTCGTCGCTCAGCATGGCATCTTCCCAGGTTTGGTCAGTGACTTCATTGTCCACCACTTCGTTTTCCACCTCCGCACTCTTAACTTTTTGATTTGTTGATTTAACAACATCACTTGAAGGCAACTCTGTCACATCATCATCTACCTCTAGAGATACTAATTACTAGTCCCTGCCATCATCTTCTTCTGACAGAGGCTGCTCAAATATTTGGGCATCACTACACATGATCTCCTCCCTGTTGAAACATGTATGGTGAGAGGACAGAATGAATAAGTGGAAATGTAAAGCACTCCTCGAAGTGTCCAAGTCTGCGATCACTTATCTCATGGGATTTGCCATGGTGGGAGGAAAGAGAATCAGGGGGAGGATTATGTTGTCCATGCTCTGGGCTAGTGAGACTGGACAATGTGGAAGACAGGCTGATGCTGGTAATCATACTGGAAGCATTACACTGGTCAACACAAAAAAATCATCAGCAAAGGTAATATATCTGTTTTATGAAGTTTGATGTGTTGATTCCAAAAATATGTTTAGTTTTGCTCTATCACATAAAGTTTCTGAGATAAAAGTATTTTTGTTATAACGTTATTTCTGTAATTTCAATGTATGCTGGGCCCCTCATGTGATATACTCAAGTTGTTCAAATGGTCTTCATGATTGGTTGAATATAAGGAAAGTGGCTATGCCATTTGCTGTTACCATGGTTTGGAGAGAACCCAAAAATCATAGTGACTGCTACTTTTGTTTTGTCAAACTGAAGTGCTTTTCTACAAACAGCAAATATAAGATTGAACTTGAACCTGCGATTAGGCCAGTTCCAGATGATGGTACCTTGCCAGTTCCTGTACCACCATTGTCTAGATTGGATGAAAATGAAGTAGAATATGAAGACTATGGAGCTGAAGCTACTGGCGAAGACATGGAGACCTCAAGTATGTACCTGATGGAGCAGGCGAGCAGCCAGAACACTTTACCCAACTTGAATTAAATTTAAATGATCTTATCAGAGACTTTTCATTGTCAAAAGATAACGCTGAAGTTCTGACTCACCCCAGGGCTATGGGGTACTCGGTCCCAGGCCGTATATCTACGGGGACAGTTCACTGGGTGGCCATTGCCCGGTTCCGTTACCCTAGGGGTCGCTTGAAGATGGTTATGTATATGGGAATATTTATAAAGTTTGTATCGTGACGCCACTTACAGGTTGCGGTTATGATGATGGAACTGCCGCTGCACAGTTTCTCACCACTGGGGCTGATGTTAGTGGCAGCCTGGATGTTGGACCCTCCGCAAGTAAGGCCGGGGCCCCAGGGGGTAGGTGATGGAGTTAGGCTCGGAAAGAAGGTAGGCCACACAAGGGATTGCAGTGTAACTGGGTTCTTTACTCACAGCAGGTTGATAGCTGGCAACCAGAGGAAGGCTGGTGTTCACCGCTGGTTCCCTTAGTCCCAGTGCCGGTGTGGTGACCTGGTGGCTTCTTTCCCCTGCACCCTTCTTTAGTTGGTCTGTCCCCGTGGCTTGGAGCATCTGGGGACCCTTCCTGTAGTCTCTCAGTCTTTAGTCCGTACAGCAGCAGTTTGAACCCTGTGGGGTCAGTGTTCCGTTCCGGTCCCTGGTTCTCCCGTTACTGCTGATGCCCCCAGACTTTACGGTCAGTGAGGTCCTGGATGGTCCCCTCACTGTGCAGATTTTATCAGGTCTGCTTGGAGCGTTTGCCTGACCTAGGGCTCTGTACCCCGTTGGTGCTATGGTCTCGGGAGTACTTCACCGGACTCCACCAGCAACTAGACGCCTGGACCCTCAGGTCACCGTCACACACTCCCGTCGGTACGGTTACGTCCGTCTCCTCTCTCTTCCACTTACTGATTCCACTGACTCTACTGACTCTCTGCCCCCTCCCACCTGGTTGTCATCTAGTGGACTGGATCGGCTCCACCCCTGGGTGGCCATCCATTGGGTCCAATTCTAGTCTGTCACCAGTCCTTGGGGAAGGGGAAAACTGGGATTTTATTATATTTTGGTGTTACCGACACTGGTCTTCCAGGTCCCTGAGGGTAGGCCCTGCATCTTTGACTGGATGCAGTACCTTGTTGCTCCTGATGACTTCAGGGGTGCTACACTTGCATCTAGGTTGAAACAGAAGAATCCACTTCATGATGATGTCAAAGTGTGTTATTACCGAAACAGAAGTAACACTTTAACACAATTTTTGTCCATAGTTGATGGACCATGGTGTACTGTAACAATGTGAATGGCCTCTTTGAAGAATTGAATCAAGAGTAGTGATGAGCGAGTACTAAAAAGCTCGGGTGCTCGAAGCTCGGGCCGAGCCTCCCAAGATACTCGTGTACTCGGCCCGAGCAACGAGCCCAATGTTATCCTATGGGAGACCCGAGTATTTTTGTGAAATGACCACTGGCAGCATGTAGAAACCCTAAAAATGGCACAAAAGTCTCCGAAGAATGCTCAAATGACATGGCAACAGCATTTTTACGGACTCACCAGAAAACCTTCCAAAATGACACCAAAATGAATTTTCATGGCGGAAATGTTAAGGGCACATACCCAATAGTGAGATAGAGCTAATGTATGTTACTTTTTGAGATCAATACATGAAAGATTTTACGTAAAACATTGTGTGGCACTCCGATGTCCCTGAGAAGAGACGTACATAAAGGCCTCTGAGTCTAATGTGCCCATTTTGAGGAACTGAGTCTTTGTAGTATTTTCCTTTGCCAGGGCAGTCCAAAATTTTGAGGTTCACCAATGACCCTGCATACAGACGTGCATGAGGGCCTGTAAACCTGAAGTGCCCATTGGAAGGAAGTGGGTCTATTGTAGTATAGCCCTTTGGCAGGGCAGCCAAAAATTGGGAGGCTCCACGTTGTCCCTGGATAGAGACGTGCATGAGGGCCTGTAAACCTGAAGTGCCCATTGGAAGGAAGTGGGTCTATTGTAGTATAGCCCTTAGGCAGGGCAGCCAAAAATTGGGAGGCTCCATGTTGTCCCTGGATAGAGACGTGCATGAGGGCCTGTTAACCTGAAGTGCCCATTGGAAGGAAGTGGGTCTATTGTAGTATAGCCCTTAGGCAGGGCTGCCAAAAATCGGGAGGCTCCACGTTGTCCCTGGATAGAGACCTGTTAGGTTCTTAGTGCCTCCGTGCTTGCATTTAAAAACCGCACGTGTGTGCCTGTTGGTGGCAGCTTTCCGCTGCATTTGTGTGAGTTTTGCAAAAACTTGGATATAACGCACAAGTCTAGTGAATACACATCAGCACAGCATTGCAAAATGCGCAAGGGCGTTGTCAACGAACAAGGAAGTGGACGTGATGGTGGTGCAGGCAGAGACCGAGGTTGTGTGCAAGCTCTAATTTCGCCACAACAAAGGGCCACATCTACTCGCTCGCACGTCCTGTACCAAATTCTTGGGGACCGCAGCAGTACACCGCTCTTGAACCAAGACCAGTGTCAACAGGTTGTTAGTTGGATAGCGGATAATGCTTCCAGTCATATTGGCACCACCACAAACACTCTGTCTTCCACACGGTCAAGTGTCAGTAGCCGTGATACTGCACCGCACATTTCAGAACCTGATCCTCCTTCCTACCACCAGGCCGAGTACACGTCCACGGACATTACTGATCCCACACTTGGACACTCGGAAGAGCTGTTCGTTCACGTTTCCATTCACACATTCTGGCCTCTCGCCAGCTCCTGTTGAAGTGGGCCATGACGAGATTGTATGTACAGATGCCCAAATATTTGAGCAGCCACGTTCTGACGAAGTTGGCAACGTGTCTCAACAAGGGGTGGACGATGATGAGACACAATTGTCAGGAAGTCAGGAGGAGGAGCAGGGTGCGGAAGAGGAAGACGACGTGGTGGATGATCCAGTAACTGACCCAACCTGGCAGGAGGATATGCAGAGCGAGGACAGCAGTGCACAGGGGGAGGGAGGTGTAGCATCCCAACAGGCAGTAAGAAGCAGAGTGGTGGCCCCAGGCAGACGTCAGGCAACTGTTCCCCGGAACAACACGACACAAGGTGCCTGTACAAATGTTAGGTCTTCCCGAGTCTGGCTGTAATACTATTGTATGTATTGAGGATTTCGATTGCGTTAGGGCAATGACAACCAGAGACGAGTTCTTGGTGCAAGACGTTTATAATATGCAACCAGCAAATATGTACATAAACGGAACAAAAACACAGTAGAACATAAATACAGGAAATACCTTCCAGGGACGGAGCGAAAGGGAATTCACGGGACCGCGCACCGGACTCCCCCAGGGAGACCACCAAGAGCGAACCCCTATACAGGGACTGTCCGGCAATCACCCCAGAAGGCCTAAATGCGCAGCAGCCGGGACACAAAAGGGCAATAGGTAAGTCCAAAAATGTCCGTACGTGATGTGAGTCCAGAGTGGTATTAAACGGAAGGAACCGGGCAGAAGTGCCGACCAAAGACGGCAAACGGAGTCCGGGCACAGCTAGATGATACCAGATGAAGTCCAGAGTCGGTGTCTGTTGTTTTCCAAGAGGATCCGAAGAATAATCAGGAACCAAAAGCAGCAGGGCAGGAGCACACAGGAAGCAGTATACTCAGGCACTGGACTAAGCTTTAGGGGCGGCTTTTAAACAGATGGACAGGAAGTAGGGCAACAGAACAGAAAACTCCATGTTAACAAAGGGCAAGCTCTTTCAAAAGAAAACTGGAAAACCAGGAACTCTGACACTGGCAGTTTTTTAAGTTGGCTCCAGATGATTCTAAAAAGGCCATTTGCAACACCTGCCATGCCAGCATCAGCAGGGGTACCAAAACTAGCAGCCTGACCACCACCAGCATGATCAGGCACATGTCAGCCAAGCACTCGACTTTGTGGGAAGTACAACAGAGTCGAGGAGCAGTGCTTGCTGATGTCACTGCTACGTCTTCGCTGGTTGTGCATGCGAGCCAATACCCTGTCCATGCTGCCTGCGAACAAGCCTCCTCCGGCCCTGCACCTGCAGTTACCCACGCAGAAATAACACCATCATCAAGCACGTCCTTGTCCCAGCGCAGCGTTCAGTTATCCATTCAGCAAACCTTTGAACGCAGGTGCAAATACACTGCCAACGCCCCACATGCCACACTTCTAAATGCTAACTTTTCGCGACTGCTTGCGCTGGAAATGTTGCCTTTTAGGCTGGTTGAGACAGAAGCATTCCGCGACCTGATGGTGGCAGCTGTCCCACGTTACTCGGTCCCCAGCCGCCACTATTTCTCCCGGTGTGCCGTCCCCGCATTGCATAACCATTAACCACGTGTCACAAAACATCACACGTGCCCTGAACAACGCTGTTTCAGCCAAAGTCCACCTAACCACAGACACGTGGACAAGTGCATGTGGGCAAGGCCGCTACATCTCGTTGACGTCACACTGGGTTAATATTGTGGAAGCTGGGACCCAGTCTGAGCGAGGGACGGAACACGTCCTTCACACACCAAGTTTTGCAGGCCCTACCTCAGTCAGGGTTTCACCCACACTCTACAGCTCCGGAATGTCATGCTCCTCAGCCTCCTCCTCCTCCTGCGCATCCTGATCCACTTTACCCTCCACACCAGTCCCAAACTGGAAGTGTCGCGGGCGGAGGAGGGGACGGTGCGCTCTCCCACTGCTCGGGTCCGGCTGCCGCTGCTCTACGGCTGCTGCTGCTCGTTGGCTCGAGCGATGGCCGGATCCCGGGCACTCGAGCGGCGCTACTCGCCCGTGAGTGAAAAGGGGTGGTTTGGGTTTTGGGGATATTGTCCGTGACGCCACCCACGGTTGTGGTGATTGTGTGGACACCACCGCTGCTCTGGACGGGGATCCCGGGAGCCTGTGACAGGGAGCAGCTTTGTTGTTATTTCTCCCCTCCGTGGGTAGGGGGGTTGGTTGTCCCGGGGCCCGGTGATGGGGTAGAGATGGATGACAGGCGGGTTGCGGGGCCTGATGAGGTGCAGGGTCGCAGGGTCAGCGCTGTGCCGCACGGCACGGAGGTACTCACTCAGCCCAATGATGATGACACAGTTCACGGTAAAACAAGTGGCTGGATGGACGGGTCCCTCGGACGGCTGCGGTTGTTCCTCCCTGCAGGTTAGTGATGACTGTCTCTCCCTGCACCTAAGTTCAGTGTTGGTAGTGATGGTTTCCCACCGGTAACCCGCTCCCCGACCTGGATATGGGCCGGAGGAGCCCCTTTTGCCCACAGGCGTTGGCCCTGGGAGACGGTTGCCCTTGGCGGTGGCGGTGTCTCCCCTTCACGGTTGGACGGTTGCCTTCTATCGGGACTTGGCTGTTTGGAAACCCTGAGGTCCCCTTCACTAACGGATTTGGCAAATTCACGGCGACACCAAGCCTTGCCGGGATCCGAAAGTCCTCTGCCAATGGTGCTGGCTTCTCTTTGTATACCGGTCCGGTACGGCCGGGTCACCACCCGTCCACGGTCCTTATGGCAGACTCCAATCGGCCTCCACTGCAGACAGTCACCACATCCTGCCAACCTTGCTGTCCTGTCCGGGCCACACACCCGGACCAACTTCAGGCTCTTTGCTGTCACTTTTCTCCTCTCTACTCTACTACTTTCCTCCTTCCACTTCCTTAGCTTAACTCTCACTGCCTGTGTTTTCCCTCCTCCTTGGTGGGTGGAGACCAACCGCCTGGCTCCACACCCTGGTGTGGACAACAGCCCCTGGGGAAGGCAACAAGGATTTTGTGTTTTGACTATGATATGCCTGCAGGGAGTGTGGGGTGTTTAAGTGTTGTGCTCTGTGGCCCCTGGCTTGTCCAGGGCGACACAGAAGCACTGCAGCACTGCCTCGGCGAAGCGGCAACAGGCAGTGCTAAAGCTAATCTGCATAGGTGACAAACCCCACAATGCAGAAGAGGTGTGGACAGCTCTGAAACAGCAGGCAGATCACTGGCTCACAACTCTGAACCTAAAGCCAGGAAAGGTCGTGTGTGACAATGGCCGGAACCTGGTGGCGGCTTTGAGGCGAGGCCAGCTGACACATGTTCCATACGTGGCCCATGTGCTCAACCTCGTGGTTCAGCGGTTTCTAAAGTCATACCCAGAGCTGTCTGATCTGCTGGTAAAAGTTCGCCGCCTGTCTGCACATTTTCGAAAGTCACCTACTGCTTCAGCCGGCCTTGCCGGCTTTCAGCGCCGTTTGCATCTTCCGGCTCACAGACTGCTGTGTGATGTCCCCACGCGTTGGAATTCAACTCTGCACAAGTTGGTCAGGATATGTGAGCAGAAGAGGGCAGTTGTTGAGTACCTGCATCACCTAAGCTGTCGGGAAATGGGTCAAACTCCACACATAACACCTGAGGAGTGGAGATGGATGTCCGACCTATGTACCATCCGCCAAAACTTTGAGGACTCCACCAAGATGGTGAGCGGCGATGACGACATTATTAGCGTCACCATACCGCTTCTCTGCCTTCTAAAATGGTCTCTGCTCAAAAAACAACCATGATGCATTGCAGGCGGAGCGCGATGAGTTTGAGCAAGAAACAGTAGTGGGTGTGGGTGATAACACACAGCCCAGCCTCGTCTCATCACAACGTGCAGTGGAGGACTATGACGAGGAGGAGGATGAAGACATGGAGCAACTCTCTGGCCAAATTGAGGATATGACATGCAGTCATATCCTCGGTTCAGCGTGGCTGGCCAGAGGACCGGGTAGATGATGAGGAGGAGGAGGACAGCATGTTCAGTCATCGTGTTGGTCAGGATACTGAAGTGATGGCTGTTAAGAGTCTGGCACACATGGCTGACTTTATGGCAAGCTGCCTGTCTCGTGACCCTCGCGTTAAGAACATCTTGGCCGACAATCATTACTGGTTGGTAACACTGTTAGACCCACGCTAAAAGGAGAAATTTATGTCTCTTATTCCCGAGGCGGAGAGGTCAGGCAAAATTCAGCAGTTCCAGAAGGCCATAGTCACGGAAGTAGGCAAAGCATTCCCCTCACAAAACGCTAGCGGCATAGGTCAGGAATCAGTGGACAACCAAGGCGTACAGCCGAGAGGGGCACAAGTCCAATCCGCCAGAGGTAGGGGAACAGTCTTTAAGATGTGGGACAGTTTTCTCAGCCCCTCACATACCACAGCCCCTGAGGTGAGGGGTAGTGCCACAAGAAATCCTAAGTTTGCCCAGATGCTCAAGGAGTACCTTGCAGATCAAACAACTGTACTCCGACATTCCTCTGTGCCTTACAATTAATGGGTATCCAAGCTGGACACGTGGCATGAATTGGCTCTCTACGCCTTGGAAGTCTTGGCCTGCCCTGCCGCTAGCGTTTTGTCAGAGCGTGTTTTTAGTGCCGCAGGTGGAATCATTACAGATAAACGCACCCGCCTGTCAACTGTAAATGCTGACAGGCTGACTCTGATCAAGATGAACAAGGGTTGGATTGGGCCAGACTTCACCACACCACCAGCAAATGACAGCGGAATTTAAAGTTTGTAACGTGAATTTGCCATGTACCTCCACTCACCCATGGTAACACACTTCTGGACTTTGGCTAATCGCTGGACTGCTCCTCCTTCTCCTCATGCGCCATCATGATGACCGTTACAATAGTTAAGCCGTTGTTTCAGGTATACCCCCAGTGGTAAATTTTTTCGCCCATTCTTTCAGAATGGGCATTACAACGACAGGAGACCCGCTCCTTTGCAATGGGAGCAATGTTTAGAGGCCCTCATGCACATCTCTATCCAGGGACAATGTGGAGCCTCCAAATTTTTGGCTGCCCTGCCTAAGGGCTATACTACAATAGACCCACTAACTTACAATGGGCACTTCATGTTTACAGGCCATCATGCACGTCTCTATCCAGGGACAATATGGAGCCTGACGCTGCCACCGACTGCCACACACGTGCAGTTTTTAAATGCAAGCACGGACGCAATAAGAACCTAACAGGTTTTTAGGAGCGATAATTACTGAGAAGTCTGACACTATCAGGCACTGCTGACTGACGTGTATTATACACTAGACTTGTGCGTTATATAATAGTTTGTGAAAAACGCACACAAGTGCACCTGTACGCTGCCACCGACAGGCACACACGTGCGGTTTTTAAATGCAAGCACGGACGCAATAAGAACCTAACAGGTTTTTAGGAGCGACAATTACTGAGAAGTCTGACACTATCAGGCACTGCTGACTGATGTGTATTATACACTAGACTTGTGCGTTATATAATAGTTTGTGAAAAACGCACACAAGTGCACCTGTACGCTGCCACCGACAGGCACACACGTGCGGTTTTTAAATGCAAGCACGGACGCACTAAGAACCTAACACAGGTTTTAGGAGCAAAAATTAAGAACTCTGACACTATCAGCCACTGCTGACTGACGTGTATTATACACTACAGTTGTGCGTTATATAATAGTTTGGTAAAAACGCACACAAGTGCACCTGTACGCTGCCACCGACAGGCACACACGTGCGTTTTTTAAATGCAAGCACGGACGCACTAAGAACCTAACACAGGTTTTAGGAGCAAAAATTAAGAACTCTGACACTATCAGCCACTGCTGACTGACGTGTATTATACACTAGACTTGTGCGTTATATAATAGTTTGGTAAAAACGCACACAAGTGCACCTGTACGCTGCCACCGACAGGCACACACGTGCGGTTTTTAAATGCAAGCACGGACGCACTAAGAACCTAACACAGGTTTTAGGAGCAAAAATTAAGAACTCTGACACTATCAGGCACTGCTGACTGACGTGTATTATACACTACACTTGTGCGTTATATAATAGTTTGTGAAAAACGCACACAAGTGCACCTGTACGCTGCCACCGACAGGCACACACGTGCGTTTTTTAAATGCAAGCACGGACGCACTAAGAACCTAACACAGGTTTTAGGAGCAAAAGAAGGGAATTTTGTTACTTACCGTAAATTCCTTTTCTTCTAGCTCCTATTGGGAGACCCAGACGATTGGGTGTATAGCACTGCCCTCCGGAGGCCACACAAAGCAATTACACTAAAAAGTGTAAGGCCCCTCCCCTTCTGGCTATACACCCCCAGTGGGATCACTGGCTCACCAGTTTTAGTGCAAAAGCAAGAAGGAGGAAAGCCAATAACTGGTTTAAACAAATTCACTCCGAAGATACGTCGGAGAACTGAAAACCATTCAACATGAACAACATGTGTACCCGAAAAACAACCAAAAATCCCGAAGGACAACAGGGCGGGTGCTGGGTCTCCCAATAGGAGCTAGAAGAAAAGGAATTTACGGTAAGTAACAAAATTCCCTTCTTCTTCGGCGCTCCATTGGGAGACCCAGACGATTGGGACGTCCAAAAGCTGTCCCTGGGTGGGTAAAGAAATACCTCATGTTAGAGCTGCAAGGACAGCCCTCCCCTACGGGGAGGCAACTGCCGCCTGCAGGACTCTTCTACCTAGGCTGGCGTCCGCCGAAGCATAGGTATGCACCTGATAATGTTTGGTGAAAGTGTGCAGACTCGACCAGGTGGCTGCCTGGCACACCTGTTGAGCCGTAGCCTGGTGTCGTAATGCCCAGGACGCACCCACGGCTCTGGTAGAATGGGCCTTCAGCCCTGATGGAACCTGAAGCCCAGCAGAACGGTAGGCTTCAAGAATTGGTTCTTTGATCCATCGAGCCAGGGTGGCTTTGGAAGCCTTTGACCCTTTGCGCTTACCAGCGACAAGGACAAAGAGTGCATCCGAGCGGCGCAGGGGCGCCGTGCGGGAAATGTAGATTCTGAGTGCTCTCACCAGATCCAACAAATGTAAATCCTTTTCATACCGATGAACTGCATGCGGATAAAAGGAAGGCAAGGAGATATCCTGATTAAGATGAAAAGAGGATACCACCTTAGGGAGAAACTCCTGAATGGGGCGCAGCACTACCTTGTCCTGGTGGAACACCAGGAAAGGAGCCTTGGATGACAGCGCTGCTAGTTCGGACACTCTCCGAAGAGACGTGACCGCTACCAGAAAGGCCACTTTCTGTGAGAGTCGAGAAAGTGACACATCCCTCAGAGGCTCGAAGGGCGGCTTCTGGAGAGCAACAAGGACCTTGTTTAGATCCCACGGATCTAACGGCCGCCTGTACGGAGGTACGATATGACAAACCCCCTGCAGGAACGTGCGCACCTGAGAAAGTCGTGCTAGACGCTTCTGAAAAAACACGGATAGTGCCGAGACTTGCCCTTTAAGGGAGCCGAGCGACAAGCCCTTTTCCAACCCAGATTGCAGGAAGGAAAGAAAGACAGGTAACGCGAATGGCCAGGGAGATACTCCTTGTGCAGAGCACCAGGATAAGAAAATCTTCCACGTTCTGTGGTAGATCTTAGCAGAAGTGGACTTCCTAGCCTGTCTCATGGTGGCCACGACCCCTTGGGATAATCCTGAAGACGCTAGGATCCAGGACTCAATGGCCACACAGTCAGGTTCAGGGCCGCAGAATTCCGATGGAAAAACGGCCCTTGGGACAGTAAGTCTGGACGGTCTGGTAGTGCCCACGGTTGGCCGACCGTGAGATGCCACAGATCCGGGTACCACGACCTCCTCGGCCAGTCTGGGGCGACGAGTATGACGCGGCCGCAATCGGATCTGATCTTGCGTAACACTCTGGGCAAGAGTGCCAGAGGTGGAAACACATAAGGGAGCCGGAACTGCGACCAATCTTGCACTAAGGCGTCTGCCGCCAGAGCTCTTTGATCGCGAGACCGCGCTATGAAGGTCGGGACCTTGTTGTTGTGCCGAGACGCCATTAGGTCGACGTCCGGCACCCCCCAGCGGCGGCAGATTTCCTGAAACACGTCCGGGTGAATGGACCATTCCCCTGCGTCCATGCCCTGGCGACTGAGGAAGTCTGCTTCCCAGTTTTCTACGCCCGGGATGTGAACTGCTGATATGGTGGATGCTCTTTCCTCTACCCACATCAGAATCCGCCTGACTTCCTGGAAGGCTTGCCGACTGCGTGTCCCTCCTTGGTGGTTGATGTATGCCACCGCTGTGGAGTTGTCCGACTGAATTCGGATCTGTTTTCCTTCCAGCCACTGCTGGAAGGCTAATAGGGCAAGATACACTGCCCTGATCTCCAGAACATTGATCTGAAGGGTGGATTCCTGCTGAGTCCACGTCCCTTGAGCCCTGTGGTGGAGAAAAACTGCTCCCCACCCTGACAGACTCGCGTCTGTCGTGACCACTGCCCAGGATGGGGGCAGGAATGATCTTCCCTGCGATAATGAGGTGGGAAGAAGCCACCATAGCAGAGAATCCTTGGCCGTCTGAGAAAGGGAGACTTTCCTGTCTAGGGAAGTTGTCTTCCCGTCCCATTGACGGAGAATGTCCCATTGAAGTGGACGCAGATGAAACTGCGCGAACGGGACTGCCTCCATTGCTGCCACCATCTTCCCTAGGAAGTGCATGAGGCGCCTTAAGGGGTGCGACTGACCCTGAAGGAGAGACTGCACCCCTGTCTGTAGAGACCGCTGCTTGTCCAGCGGAAGCTTCACTATCGCTGAGAGAGTATGAAACTCCATGCCAAGATACGTTAGTGATTGAGTCGGTGCCAGGTTTGACTTTGAAAAGTTGATGATCCACCCGAAAGTCTGGAGAATCTCCAGCGCAACATTCAGGCTGTGTTGGCATGCCTCTTGAGAGGGTGCTTCCTGTGGAGAGGGGCGGGCCCTGGGCGTGTTGAGACCAAGAGCGGGAAACTTGCGTCCCCACTGTGCCCAGTGAGAGGGCTGGAGCATGTAAATAAGGCTCCAGCCCTCGGCGCTGCCTATTGCACAGCGTCTCTCCCTTTCCCTGATTGACAGGGTGGGGGCGGGAACGAACCGTAACTAGGCCGCAAAAGCCGGGGACTAGATTTATGAGCGCTGCCGCCGTAAAAGCGCGGGCAGCGCGAGTCCCCGGCGCACTACAAGTCCCAGCGGCGCCGCCGCTCCCGGAGCGGCCGGCGCGGTAGTTCCCAAGACAGAAAATCACTCAGCTAAGCTGCAGTGACTCTAACCCGAGCGCGCAGCGCTAGTGCCCCCGGCGCACTAGCACACCCAGCAAGCCTGGAGTGTGCGTGGCCTGTCTGTGCGGGGACACAGAGTACCTGAACGTTGCAGGGCCTTGTCCCTGACTGTACTCAGCTCCTCCAGCAGGGTCTCTGGGTCTGTGGATGGAGCTCGGCCTCAGGGTTTGGGGGCCGGTAAGATCCCACTTCCACAGAGCCCCTCAGGGGGATGGGGAAGGAAAGCAGCATGTGGGCTCCAGCCTCCGTACCCGCAATGGGTACCTCAACCTTTCAAACCGCAAGTGGGGTGAGAAGGGAGCATGCTGGGGGCCCTATATGGGCTCTCTTTTCTTCCATCCGATAGAGTCAGCAGCTACTGCTGACTAAACAGTGGAGCTATGCGTGGATGTCTGACCTCCTTCGCACAAAGCAGAAAACTGGTGAGCCAGTGATCCCACTGGGGGTGTATAGCCAGAAGGGGAGGGGCCTTACACTTTTTAGTGTAATTGCTTTGTGTGGCCTCCGGAGGGCAGTGCTATACACCCAATCGTCTGGGTCTCCCAATGGAGCGCCGAAGAAATTAAGAACTCTGACACTATCAGCCACTGCTGACTGACGTGTATTATACACTACACTTGTGCGTTATATAATAGTTTGGTAAAAACGCACACAAGTGCACCTGTACGCTGCCACCGACAGGCACACACGTGCGGTTTTTAAATGCAAGCACGGACGCAATAAGAACCTAACAGGTTTTTAGGAGCGACAATTACTGAGAAGTCTGACACTATCAGGCACTGCTGACTGACGTGTATTATACACTACACTTGTGCGTTATATAATAGTTTGTGAAAAACGCACACAAGTGCACCTGTACGCTGCCACCGACAGGCACACACGTGCGTTTTTTAAATGCAAGCACGGACGCACTAAGAACCTAACACAGGTTTTAGGAGCAAAAATTAAGAACTCTGACACTATCAGCCACTGCTGACTGACGTGTATTATACACTACACTTGTGCGTTATATAATAGTTTGGTAAAAACGCACACAAGTGCACCTGTACGCTGCCACCGACAGGCACACACGTGCGTTTTTTAAATGCAAGCACGGACGCACTAAGAACCTAACACAGGTTTTAGGAGCAAAAATTAAGAACTCTGACACTATCAGCCACTGCTGACTGACGTGTATTATACACTACACTTGTGCGTTATATAATAGTTTGGTAAAAACGTACACAAGTGCACCTGTACGCTGCCACCGACAGGCACACACGTGCGGTTTTTAAATGCAAGCACGGACGCACTAAGAACCTAACACAGGTTTTAGGAGCAAAAATTAAGAACTCTGACACTATCAGCCACTGCTGACTGACGTGTATTATACACTACACTTGTGCGTTATATAATAGTTTGTGAAAAACGCACACAAGTGCACCTGTACGCTGCCACCGACAGGCACACACGTGCGGTTTTTAAATGCAAGCACGGACGCACTAAGAACCTAACACAGGTTTTAGGAGCAAAAATTAAGAACTCTGACACTATCAGCCACTGCTGACTGACGTGTATTATACACTACACTTGTGCGTTATATAATAGTTTGGTAAAAACGCACACAAGTGCACCTGTACACTGCCACCGACAGGCACACACGTGCGGTTTTTAAATGCAAGCACGGACGCACTAAGAACCTAACACAGGTTTTAGGAGCAAAAATTAAGAACTCTGACACTATCAGGCACTGCTGACTGACGTGTATTATACACTACACTTGTGCGTTATATAATAGTTTGTGAAAAACGCACACAAGTGCACCTGTACGCTGCCACCGACAGGCACACACGTGCGTTTTTTAAATGCAAGCACGGACGCACTAAGAACCTAACACAGGTTTTAGGAGCAAAAATTAAGAACTCTGACACTATCAGCCACTGCTGACTGACGTGTATTATACACTACACTTGTGCGTTATATAATAGTTTGGTAAAAACGCACACAAGTGCACCTGTACGCTGCCACCGACAGGCACACACGTGCGGTTTTTAAATGCAAGCACGGACGCACTAAGAACCTAACACAGGTTTTAGGAGCAAAAATTAAGAACTCTGACACTATCAGCCACTGCTGACTGACGTGTATTATACACTAGACTTGTGCGTTATATAATAGTTTGGTAAAAACGCACACAAGTGCACCTGTACGCTGCCACCGACAGGCACACACGTGCGGTTTTTAAATGCAAGCACGGACGCACTAAGAACCTAACACAGGTTTTAGGAGCAAAAATTAAGAACTCTGACACTATCAGGCACTGCTGACTGACGTGTATTATACACTACACTTGTGCGTTATATAATAGTTTGTGAAAAACGCACACAAGTGCACCTGTACGCTGCCACCGACAGGCACACACGTGCGTTTTTTAAATGCAAGCACGGACGCACTAAGAACCTAACACAGGTTTTAGGAGCAAAAGAAGGGAATTTTGTTACTTACCGTAAATTCCTTTTCTTCTAGCTCCTATTGGGAGACCCAGACGATTGGGTGTATAGCACTGCCCTCCGGAGGCCACACAAAGCAATTACACTAAAAAGTGTAAGGCCCCTCCCCTTCTGGCTATACACCCCCAGTGGGATCACTGGCTCACCAGTTTTAGTGCAAAAGCAAGAAGGAGGAAAGCCAATAACTGGTTTAAACAAATTCACTCCGAAGATACGTCGGAGAACTGAAAACCATTCAACATGAACAACATGTGTACCCGAAAAACAACCAAAAATCCCGAAGGACAACAGGGCGGGTGCTGGGTCTCCCAATAGGAGCTAGAAGAAAAGGAATTTACGGTAAGTAACAAAATTCCCTTCTTCTTCGGCGCTCCATTGGGAGACCCAGACGATTGGGACATCCAAAAGCTGTCCCTGGGTGGGTAAAGAAATACCTCATGTTAGAGCTGCAAGGACAGCCCTCCCCTACGGGGAGGCAACTGCCGCCTGCAGGACTCTTCTACCTAGGCTGGCGTCCGCCGAAGCATAGGTATGCACCTGATAATGTTTGGTGAAAGTGTGCAGACTCGACCAGGTGGCTGCCTGGCACACCTGTTGAGCCGTAGCCTGGTGTCGTAATGCCCAGGACGCACCCACGGCTCTGGTAGAATGGGCCTTCAGCCCTGATGGAACCTGAAGCCCAGCAGAACGGTAGGCTTCAAGAATTGGTTCTTTGATCCATCGAGCCAGGGTGGCTTTGGAAGCCTTTGACCCTTTGCGCTTACCAGCGACAAGGACAAAGAGTGCATCCGAGCGGCGCAGGGGCGCCGTGCGGGAAATGTAGATTCTGAGTGCTCTCACCAGATCCAACAAATGTAAATCCTTTTCATACCGATGAACTGCATGCGGATAAAAGGAAGGCAAGGAGATATCCTGATTAAGATGAAAAGAGGATACCACCTTAGGGAGAAACTCCTGAATGGGGCGCAGCACTACCTTGTCCTGGTGGAACACCAGGAAAGGAGCCTTGGATGACAGCGCTGCTAGTTCGGACACTCTCCGAAGAGACGTGACCGCTACCAGAAAGGCCACTTTCTGTGAGAGTCGAGAAAGTGACACATCCCTCAGAGGCTCGAAGGGCGGCTTCTGGAGAGCAACAAGGACCTTGTTTAGATCCCACGGATCTAACGGCCGCCTGTACGGAGGTACGATATGACAAACCCCCTGCAGGAACGTGCGCACCTGAGAAAGTCGTGCTAGACGCTTCTGAAAAAACACGGATAGTGCCGAGACTTGCCCTTTAAGGGAGCCGAGCGACAAGCCCTTTTCCAACCCAGATTGCAGGAAGGAAAGAAAGACAGGTAACGCGAATGGCCAGGGAGATACTCCTTGTGCAGAGCACCAGGATAAGAAAATCTTCCACGTTCTGTGGTAGATCTTAGCAGAAGTGGACTTCCTAGCCTGTCTCATGGTGGCCACGACCCCTTGGGATAATCCTGAAGACGCTAGGATCCAGGACTCAATGGCCACACAGTCAGGTTCAGGGCCGCAGAATTCCGATGGAAAAACGGCCCTTGGGACAGTAAGTCTGGACGGTCTGGTAGTGCCCACGGTTGGCCGACCGTGAGATGCCACAGATCCGGGTACCACGACCTCCTCGGCCAGTCTGGGGCGACGAGTATGACGCGGCCGCAATCGGATCTGATCTTGCGTAACACTCTGGGCAAGAGTGCCAGAGGTGGAAACACATAAGGGAGCCGGAACTGCGACCAATCTTGCACTAAGGCGTCTGCCGCCAGAGCTCTTTGATCGCGAGACCGCGCTATGAAGGTCGGGACCTTGTTGTTGTGCCGAGACGCCATTAGGTCGACGTCCGGCACCCCCCAGCGGCGGCAGATTTCCTGAAACACGTCCGGGTGAATGGACCATTCCCCTGCGTCCATGCCCTGGCGACTGAGGAAGTCTGCTTCCCAGTTTTCTACGCCCGGGATGTGAACTGCTGATATGGTGGATGCTCTTTCCTCTACCCACATCAGAATCCGCCTGACTTCCTGGAAGGCTTGCCGACTGCGTGTCCCTCCTTGGTGGTTGATGTATGCCACCGCTGTGGAGTTGTCCGACTGAATTCGGATCTGTTTTCCTTCCAGCCACTGCTGGAAGGCTAATAGGGCAAGATACACTGCCCTGATCTCCAGAACATTGATCTGAAGGGTGGATTCCTGCTGAGTCCACGTCCCTTGAGCCCTGTGGTGGAGAAAAACTGCTCCCCACCCTGACAGACTCGCGTCTGTCGTGACCACTGCCCAGGATGGGGGCAGGAATGATCTTCCCTGCGATAATGAGGTGGGAAGAAGCCACCATAGCAGAGAATCCTTGGCCGTCTGAGAAAGGGAGACTTTCCTGTCTAGGGAAGTTGTCTTCCCGTCCCATTGACGGAGAATGTCCCATTGAAGTGGACGCAGATGAAACTGCGCGAACGGGACTGCCTCCATTGCTGCCACCATCTTCCCTAGGAAGTGCATGAGGCGCCTTAAGGGGTGCGACTGACCCTGAAGGAGAGACTGCACCCCTGTCTGTAGAGACCGCTGCTTGTCCAGCGGAAGCTTCACTATCGCTGAGAGAGTATGAAACTCCATGCCAAGATACGTTAGTGATTGAGTCGGTGCCAGGTTTGACTTTGAAAAGTTGATGATCCACCCGAAAGTCTGGAGAGTCTCCAGCGCAACATTCAGGCTGTGTTGGCATGCCTCTTGAGAGGGTGCTTCCTGTGGAGAGGGGCGGGCCCTGGGCGTGTTGAGACCAAGAGCGGGAAACTTGCGTCCCCACTGTGCCCAGTGAGAGGGCTGGAGCATGTAAATAAGGCTCCAGCCCTCGGCGCTGCCTATTGCACAGCGTCTCTCCCTTTCCCTGATTGACAGGGTGGGGGCGGGAACGAACCGTAACTAGGCCGCAAAAGCCGGGGACTAGATTTATGAGCGCTGCCGCCGTAAAAGCGCGGGCAGCGCGAGTCCCCGGCGCACTACAAGTCCCAGCGGCGCCGCCGCTCCCGGAGCGGCCGGCGCGGTAGTTCCCAAGACAGAAAATCACTCAGCTAAGCTGCAGTGACTCTAACCCGAGCGCGCAGCGCTAGTGCCCCCGGCGCACTAGCACACCCAGCAAGCCTGGAGTGTGCGTGGCCTGTCTGTGCGGGGACACAGAGTACCTGAACGTTGCAGGGCCTTGTCCCTGACTGTACTCAGCTCCTCCAGCAGGGTCTCTGGGTCTGTGGATGGAGCTCGGCCTCAGGGTTTGGGGGCCGGTAAGATCCCACTTCCACAGAGCCCCTCAGGGGGATGGGGAAGGAAAGCAGCATGTGGGCTCCAGCCTCCGTACCCGCAATGGGTACCTCAACCTTACAAACCGCAAGTGGGGTGAGAAGGGAGCATGCTGGGGGCCCTATATGGGCTCTCTTTTCTTCCATCCGATAGAGTCAGCAGCTACTGCTGACTAAACAGTGGAGCTATGCGTGGATGTCTGACCTCCTTCGCACAAAGCAGAAAACTGGTGAGCCAGTGATCCCACTGGGGGTGTATAGCCAGAAGGGGAGGGGCCTTACACTTTTTAGTGTAATTGCTTTGTGTGGCCTCCGGAGGGCAGTGCTATACACCCAATCGTCTGGGTCTCCCAATGGAGCGCCGAAGAAATTAAGAACTCTGACACTATCAGCCACTGCTGACTGACGTGTATTATACACTACACTTGTGCGTTATATAATAGTTTGGTAAAAACGCACACAAGTGCACCTGTACGCTGCCACCGACAGGCACACACGTGCGGTTTTTAAATGCAAGCACGGACGCAATAAGAACCTAACAGGTTTTTAGGAGCGACAATTACTGAGAAGTCTGACACTATCAGGCACTGCTGACTGACGTGTATTATACACTACACTTGTGCGTTATATAATAGTTTGTGAAAAACGCACACAAGTGCACCTGTACGCTGCCACCGACAGGCACACACGTGCGTTTTTTAAATGCAAGCACGGACGCACTAAGAACCTAACACAGGTTTTAGGAGCAAAAATTAAGAACTCTGACACTATCAGCCACTGCTGACTGACGTGTATTATACACTACACTTGTGCGTTATATAATAGTTTGGTAAAAACGCACACAAGTGCACCTGTACGCTGCCACCGACAGGCACACACGTGCGTTTTTTAAATGCAAGCACGGACGCACTAAGAACCTAACACAGGTTTTAGGAGCAAAAATTAAGAACTCTGACACTATCAGCCACTGCTGACTGACGTGTATTATACACTACACTTGTGCGTTATATAATAGTTTGGTAAAAACGTACACAAGTGCACCTGTACGCTGCCACCGACAGGCACACACGTGCGGTTTTTAAATGCAAGCACGGACGCACTAAGAACCTAACACAGGTTTTAGGAGCAAAAATTAAGAACTCTGACACTATCAGCCACTGCTGACTGACGTGTATTATACACTACACTTGTGCGTTATATAATAGTTTGGTAAAAACGTACACAAGTGCACCTGTACGCTGCCACCGACAGGCACACACGTGCGGTTTTTAAATGCAAGCACGGACGCACTAAGAACCTAACACAGGTTTTAGGAGCAAAAATTAAGAACTCTGACACTATCAGGCACTGCTGACTGACGTGTATTATACACTACACTTGTGCGTTATATAATAGTTTGTGAAAAACGCACACAAGTGCACCTGTACGCTGCCACCGACAGGCACACACGTGCGGTTTTTAAATGCAAGCACGGACGCACTAAGAACCTAACACAGGTTTTAGGAGCAAAAATTAAGAACTCTGACACTATCAGCCACTGCTGACTGACGTGTATTATACACTACACTTGTGCGTTATATAATAGTTTGGTAAAAACGCACACAAGTGCACCTGTACACTGCCACCGACAGGCACACACGTGCGGTTTTTAAATGCAAGCACGGACGCACTAAGAACCTAACACAGGTTTTAGGAGCAAATATTAAGAACTCTGACACTATCAGGCACTGCTGACTGACGTGTATTATACACTACACTTGTGCGTTATATAATATTTTGTGAAAAACGCACACAAGTGCACCTGTACGCTGCCACCGACAGGCACACACGTGCGTTTTTTAAATGCAAGCACGGACGCACTAAGAACCTAACACAGGTTTTAGGAGCAAAAATTAAGAACTCTGACACTATCAGCCACTGCTGACTGACGTGTATTATACACTACACTTGTGCGTTATATAATAGTTTGTGAAAAACGCACACAAGTGCACCTGTATGCTGCCACCGACAGGCACACACGTGCGGTTTTTAAATGCAAGCACGGACGCACTAAGAACCTAACAGGTTTTTAGGAGCGACAATTGCTGAGAAGTCTGACACTATCAGGACTGTTTTAGACTGTGTACACCAGCCCCAGATATGATGAAGGCTGGTATACGGTCACCACTAGGAATGGCTATATACCCTGCCTGCCTGCCTGCCTGTATACTGCTACAATAGTCCTGACAAGGACTCTTTTGGTCACTAGCCTGTATTCCGACCTGGCTATACCCTGCCTGTATACAGCAACAATAGTCCTGAGAAGGACTCTGCTACTGTACTCCGACCTGGCTATACCCTGCCTGCCTGTATACAACTAGAATAGTCCTGAGAAGGACTTTTGGTCACACTGTTTGCAGCCCTGCTACGGAAATAGCTATAAAGGGCCGCAAACCTTTCCCTGAAGCAGCGACACTCTCCCTGCACTGAATGTCTGGATAGCTGTGAGCAGAGCACAGCGCGCCCGCCGGTATAAAGGCTCGGTCACGCTGTGCGGGCCGGCCAATCACTGCAATTCCACAACTAACAGGGCTGTGGCATTGCAGTGGTCTGCCAGCCAATCCCTGCATGAGGGCTGGCTCTCAAAAGAGCGCCAACATGCAGAAATGAAGACCACAAGTACAGCACGAGTATCGCGAGATTACTCGGTCCCCGCCGAGTAGACCGAGTACAGTGATACTCGTGCGAGTACCGAGTAGTAACAAGCATGCTCGCTCATCACTAATCAAGAGTATTTTATGCAGATTGATGATTGTTTATTGAATCATCCCAGAAAAGTTTGAAATCAGTGTTGCTTCAGAATGGAAATATAAAACCATCAATCCCTATTGCTAATTCATGTCATCTAAAGGTATGTTATGAAAATCTGTCAGTTGTTTTGGCTGCTATACAATATAAGCATCATCAATGGAATATCTCTGAAGATCTAAAAGTGATTGGTCTGCTAATTGGAATGCAAGGAGGTTTCACAAAATATTGTTGCTTCTTGTGTTTATAAGACAGTAGAAATACAGTAGAGCATTATGCTTGTTGTGATTGGAGACAGAGAAACATCTATGCTCAAGGTAGAGACAATGTTCGGCATAATCCTTTAGTTGCTTCAACAAAAATCTTTCTTCTTCCACTACATATAAAGTTGGGATTGATTAAAAACTTTGTGAAAGCCATGGCAAAGACAAATTCACAAGGGTTCCAGTACATTTCACAGTAATATTCCATCATTTCACCAGCAAAAGTGAAGCAAGGGGTATTGGTGGTCCTCAGATCAGAGAGCTTATGATAGGTGACAGGGCCGGACTGGGACTAAAATTCAGAACTGGCATTTGGAGGCACACAGGCCCACTTGTCGCGTGGTGAATGTGTAATATCTGTGTGCACTTGTAGGTTGTGTAACACGACCATATAACATACAGTCATAGCTGCGTCCAGTATTACAGCTCAGTCCTATTTATAGCTTTTAGTTGCAGGATGACCTGGTGAAGCCGCTATTTTCCCTACAGAGTTGGGTACCATAATGATAATGAAAGAGAATGCTGTGCTCCATATAATACTGCAGCCTCGTCATATAGCTGATGGACAGGGATACAAAATCAGATCCCCCTGAAGTAAAATTGATGACCTATTCTACAGATAGGTGATCAGGGAAGCTGTAACTTTCACTGCTTATAATTTTGGACACATACCACTTAGGGAAGGTGCAATGACATTTTTGGGGGCAGATCCCACCATGGAAACTTCTATGAAAAATACTCACAATGAATAAACATCTGCCTCTACTCGCTGTGCACAGGTTCAGGCTTTTGAAAATGTTTTAATCACTTCAGGTTTCTAAAACCACCAAGTGGTTAAAAGAAGAAGTGACCGGTGCATTCTTCTGGTGTTTTCCACTCAGAAAACACTCTGTGCTTTACAATGCATATCAATCTTTTGTTTGTTGCGTTTTCCCATCGCATTTTCTGAAAAAGTGCAATAAAGAATATGTGACAAAAACAATGGGAAAATATATATATATGCAGTGTATATATATATATATATATATATATATATATATATATATATATATATATATATATATATATATATATATATATATATATATATATATATATATATATATATATATATATATAGATATAGATATATATAGATAGATACATATATGGGCGGCACGGTGGCTCAGTGGTTAGCACTGCAGTCTTGCAGCGCTGGGGTCCTGGGTTCAAATCCCACCAAGGACACCATCTGCAAGGAGTTTGTATGTTCTCCCCGTGTTTGCGTGGGTTTCCTCCGGGTACTCCGGTTTCCTCCCACACTCCAAAGACATACAGATAGGGACTTTAGATTGTGAGCCCCAATGGGGACAGTATTGCAAATGTATGTAAAGCGCTGTGGAATTAATAGCGCTATATAAATGAATAAAATTATTATTAATTATTATATATACAGTTGAGGCCAAAAGTTTGGACACATCTCATTCAAAGAGTTTTCTTTATTTTCATGACTCTGAAAATTGTAGATTCACATTGAAGGCATCAAAACTATGAATTAACATATGTGGAATGAAATACTTAACAAAAAAGTATGAAACAACTGAAAATATGTGTTATATTCTAGGTTCTTCAAAGTATCCACCTTTTGCTTTGATTACTGCTTTGCACAGTCTTGGCATTCTCTTGATGAGCTTCAAGAGGTATTCACCGGAAATGGCCTTCCAAAAGTCTTGAAGGAGTTCCCAGAGATGTTTAGCACTTGTTTGCCCTTTTGCCTTCACTCTGTGGTCCAGCTCACTCGAAACCATCTCAATTGGGTTCAGGTCTGGTGACTGTGGAGGCCAGGTCATCTGGCGTAGCACCCCATCACTCTCCTTCTTAGTCAAATAGCCCTTACACAGCCTGGAGGTGTGTTTGGGGTCATTTTCCTGTTGAAAAATAAATGATGGTCCAACTAAACTCAAACTGGATGGAATAGCATGCCGCTGCAAGATGCTGTGGTAGCCATACTGGTTCAGTATGCCTTCAATTTTGAATAAATCCCCAACAGTGTCACCACCAAAACATCCCCACACCATCACACCTCCTCCTCAATGCTTCACGGTGGGAACCAGGCATGTAGAGTCTATCTGTTCAGCTTTTCTGAGTCGCACAAAGACACAGTGGTTGGATCCAAAGATCTCAAATTTGGACTCATCAGACCAAAGCACAGATTTCCACTGGTCTAATGTCCATTCCTTGTGTTCTTTAGCCCAAACAAGTCTCTTCTGCTTGTTGCCTGTCCTTAGAAGTGGTTTCCTAGCAGCTATTTTACCATGAAGGCCTGCTGCACAAAGTCTCCTCTTAACAGCTGTTCTAGAGATGTGTCTGCTACTAGAACTCTGTGTGGCATTGACCTGGTCTCTAATCTGAGCTGCTTTTAACCTGGGATTTCTGAGGCTGGTGACTCAAATAAACTTATCCTCCGCAGCAGAGGTGACTCTTGGTCTTCCTTTCCTGGGGTGGTCCTCATGTGAGACAGTTTCTTTGTAGCGTTTGATGGTTTTAGGCACTGCCCTTGGGGACACTTTCAAAGTTTTCCCAATTTTTCTGACTGACTGACCTTCATTTCTTAAAGTAATGATGGCCACTCGTTTTTGTTTACTTAGCTGCTTTTTTCTTGCCATAATACAAATTCTAACAGTCTATTCAGTAGGACTATCAGCTGTGTATCCACCAGTCTTCTGCACAACACAACTGATGGTCCCAACCCCATTTATAAGGCAAGAAATACCACTTATTAAACCTGACAGGGCACACCTGTGAAGCGAAAACCATTTCCCGGTGACTACCTCTTGAAGCTCATCAAGAGAATGCCAAGAGTGTGCAAAGCAGTAATCAAAGCAAAAGGTGGCTACTTTGAATAACCTAGAATATAAGACATGTTTTCAGTTGTTTCACTTTTTTTTGTTAAATATTTCATTCCACATGTGTTAATTCATAGTTTTGATGCCTTCAATGTGAATCTACAATTTTCAGAGTCATGAAAATAAGGAAAACTCTTTGAATGAGGTGTCTCCAAACTTTTGGTCTGTACTGTATACAGTATATATATATATGTATATATATATATATATATATATATATATATATATATATATATATATATATAAAAATATATATATAAATTAAAAAAAACAAAACAAAGATGGTCAATACCATAAGTGCTAGGAAACAACTGTAAAACTACACAGAAGATGGGTCAGGAAAAAATTCCATGGGTTTCAACATCTTCTGCTTGAAAGACATGGCAGGTTTGCTTGAGTTTAAAAAACCTTGTATGTTTTGGAAACCCATTCCCGCATCGTTTGTTTTATTCACTCCCCAGGTCTGCCATTGTCTGCAGCGCTGGTGTCACATCACAATGACAGGGCTGCAACCAATCAAGGATCTCAGCAGCTAACTGATTGGCTACAGCGCTGCTGATGTGATGACAGAGATGCAGACAATTCTAGACACCAGAAGCAACAGCAGTTTGTATTTTTCATAACAAAACGGACCCATCAAACATCAAGAGGATGTGAGCAGTCAGTGTCATGGAAGGGGTACTTACATGAATACATCACCAGAGCCAAGCTTTGAATATCTGAGGATGATTTGGAGAGATTCTGCTGAGTTTCTGCTTCAAAAAAATGTGTAAACATATGCTAATTTACACTGTTTTTGGAGCAGAAACTGAGCATGATCTTGCCAAATTCTCCTCATAATGTCAAAACAAAGTTTTGAGGATTTTTAAGCCATGAAACTTGTTTTGGATTGTTAAATGTGTACAAGTTCAGAACCACCATCAGGACATGAATGCAGTGCCAGGACCACCATCAGCACATGAATGCCACACCAGAACCATAATCAGCACATGAATGCCACACCAGAACCATCATCAGCACATGAATGCAGCACCAGAATCATTATCAGCACATGAGTTCCCCACCAGAACCATCATCAGCACATGAATGCCCCACCAGAACCATCATCAGCACATGAATGCCACACCAGAACCATCATCAGCACATGAATGCAGCACCAGAATCACCATTAGCAAATGAATACAGCATCAGAACCACCATCAGCACATGAATGCAGTATCAGAACCACCATCAGCACATGAATACAGCGTCAGAACCACCATCAGCACATGAATGCAGCGTCAGTACCACAGTCAGCACATGAATGCAGCGTCAGAACCACAGTCAGCACATGAATGCAGCGTCAGAACCACAGTCAGCACATGAATGCAGTATAAAAACCACCGTCAGTACATCAGTAAATCACCGTGCTTAGCCCCATGTACAATTGTATTCCATGAACCAACAACTCTCAGCTTGTCCTTAAAAATGATAAGGCGATGCTAGGAGTTGTTGTTATCAATAATTATCAGACTCTGGACCATATAGCAACCACAGTACTGATAAGACGCAGTCGGTATCACAAATAAACATTTATATCCAGGTACCTTATAGATGACATCTTCTTTGATTGGAATCGTTCCCGTCCCTTTTGTCCCCATGTATTACAGATGCCAATGTGCCGCCCCCGTGCCAGCAGCTGGGCTGCTCGGATCCGCGGTGGCTCGAGGGGTCTCCAGACCTGGGGGTCGGGCGGTTTTTGGCTTTTGGTTTTTATTTACAGGTGATTGTGTTAGAGTTTGTGACGCCACATGTGGTATGTGGTAATTTGGAGTACCACCGCTGCAGTTGGGAGTACCCGGGGGGTGATGGAATGGGGCAGCCAGGTGTTAGAACCCTCCACAGGTAGGGGGGATGCCCCGGTACTCGGTGATGGTGTTTGGGGAGTGCCATTGGTGATGACGTTCACGATGATGACGTGAAGGTGCTGAAGTCATCACGCAGCCGCACGTCCGAGTCCAAGTCCCGGTGCTATCACTGATCAAATGTATTTACGTCTGACAGACGCAAATACATTTGAAAAGGAAGGCGGGAGCTGCGGTCACTGCAACCACTGCTCTCCTTGCAGTGTGTACCATGGGCAGCATAGTTTGCCGTGCGCACACGATTGCACAGTAGGGCAGGAGCGGCACCATACAGCGCGCTACCTCCTGCTGCTTTCAGCTGTGCAAGTATGCGCAAACTGATGCTAGGCGTGTGCACACTGCAGAAAAGAGTGGCGGTGACTGCAGACTGAGCGGCCCACTACAGGCACCGGCCCATCTGGCATTTGCCAGAATTGCCCTATGGCCAGTCCGGCCGTGATAGATGATGTGTTTGAAGGAACTCTAAATGATAAGGAATTGAGATCTTGTAAAAGATTCAAGTGGATCTGTGAAAACTTCTTTTGAAAAAATAAATCTCCAGGATGTGTTGAAGGTGTTGAAGAACTGCTAAATGCATACCAGTTTCTTGGATGTTGCATGTCTCTGAAAATGCACTTTTTGCATTCACATTTAGATTTCTTCCCTCAAAATTTTGGGGATGTAAGCGATGAACAAGGCGAGTGGTTTCACCAGGACATTAAAGTAATGGAACACCGCTATCAGGGTTTTTGGAATGACTCAATGATGGCAGATTACTGTTGGATGTTATATAGGGACAACCCTGAAAAATCGTATCAACGACAGTCTAATGTCAAGCACTTTTAATTTCTGCTCATATTTTGATTTCTATTTTGCATGTGAAATTATTGTGGTTCAATAAAAACTGTTTTGGAAGGTGAAGCATTTTTTTCTGATATGTAGATTACAGTTTTCTTAATGTCCTCAGTATATTTCCTATACCTTATAATAATGATGCTGCTCCATGGAAACTATACTTGCATAAAAATTATATACATTTTTTTGAAATCAGGACAAAAAGATGATTCAGAAAAGTACAAAGTCACCTGCGATGATTGCAAAAAAATATTTTTTTGTAGACCTAGTGGGCATGCTCAGCCTGATTGTGCCATTTCTGAGGCTAAAACCTGCTTTACACCTTTCAATTTCGCATACGATATCGTATGCGATGTGACCCGCCCCCATCGTATGTGCGGCACGTTCAATTTTTTAACCGTGTCGCACAATCAATTAAAAGCTGTCACACGTACTTACCCGTCCATACGACCTCGCTGTGGGCGGCGAACATCCACTTCCTGGAGTGGGAGGGACGTTCGGCAGCCGCCCAATAGAAGCGGAGAGGCGGAGAGGAGCGGGACGTAAACATCCCGCCCATTTCCTTCCTTCCGCATTGTCAGCGGAAGCCGCGGACGGAGGTAAGCTGTCGTCCAATGTTCCCGGGGTGTCACACACTGCGATGTGTGCTGCCTCGGGAACATTGCACAACCGTACGTTCAATGTATGAGAAATGAATGACGTGCATGCGATGAACGGATTTTCGTTCAATCGCAATTACACGGAAGTTTTACACGCTACAATCATACTTACGATGCCGGATGTGCGTCACTTACGACGTGACCCCCGCCGACACATCGTAAGATTTATTGTAGCGTGTAAAGCGCCCTTAAGTCCTCAGTTTGTGCTACTGTGCATTCTCCCACACTTAGTGCGAAAAGCCTCTTTGCACAGGTACTTGGACTCCGTGCCATGTCCAAGTCCTATGTTGTGCCTACTGAGCATGCTCAAGCTGATAGTCTGTTTTCTGAGACTGTTGGTCAGGCTACTGAGCATGCTCAGGCACTTAGTGCACTGGGCATGTCCATGAGGTGGCAGGTCCTGATAGGCCAGAGGGCATCAGGTGTCATGATGACGTGGCCACTCCGGACTGGCTCGCGGAGGCCCGCCCCTATGACCTGGCACCTCATCATTGTTCGTCAGACGATGACTGGTGAGGTGTTTGGGGCGTGGCTGCCACGAGGTCATCAGTGACGTGGCGGTGCCGGATAGGCCGCTGGTGATGTCACTGATGATGTGGCACTCCGCTATTGGCCCCTGGAGGTGCCATTGTGGTCCACCCTGGGTTTGAGGTGGACCTCGGTTAGAAAAGGGCTGGAAACAACATGGAGGTGTGCAGTTTTCATCTATGCTCATACAGAGCACACCTCCATGTTAGAGCCTCATTGCGGCATAAGCCTTTGGATTGGAAGCGGTAGGCAGGGTTAGGCGTCTGGTGCTTGTCATGCCAAGAAACCCGTGGCTTAGCATGTTAGGGTCAGGTGCCGGGCCTCCACCTCTTACCGTCCAGTCCTGCTAGTGCAGCCCAGTGGAGTAAACTGGGCTGCGGCTTCTACGCCACCTGTCCGGCTGTGCCCCCTACGCGCACGGACAGCGTACCCCAGGACCCCTGTGGCGTTAACAGGGAATTCCTGGGCTGGGTGAGTGGACCCTGTGATGCTAACAGGGTTCACAGTCTCCTGATCCAAGTGCTATTTAACTTGGATCAGGCCACTATTATTTCAGAGCCACACAGCTCTCTATTCTCCGCCTAACCTTCGGGTTGCCAGCAGCTCCTTTGTCATCTGGAGCATGGTGGGCCCTGGCTGGCGATTGGGATACATACCACCTTATCCTAATCTGCCAGTCCCCCCATAACACTATGTCTCATGGATGAATGATTGATTGCTCTCAGTGAGAGAAACAAAATTATAATTTTGTAGTTGTGATACCTTTTAATGGCTAACTAAAATAAGCATGCCTGATGAAGAAACCTAAGATGTCTCAAAAGCTTGCTTTGTAACATCCTATTTTATTTTAGTTAGCCATTAAAAGGTATCACAACTACAAAATTATAATTTTGTTTCTCTCAGTGAGAGCAGTCAATGATTTTTCAACTAGCTAACACGGTACCGATTTATTTTCTTTTAACTCATGGATGAATGTGTTGGTTGTGCTGCTGCAGCAGGCACAGTTTCACCTGGCCCATGGCTTTGGCCTATGCGTGCACCATCAGCAGTATGTTCACTTGCCCATCCCTTACCGCATGCCCTGTGGATTATAAATTAGGTAGATACTATATACAGTATGTCTGCAAGCTTTAGGCCAGGGCCACATGGGGCACTACTGCGATGCTCGCATGACACTGGGCTCACACTGGCAGCACAGCAGGAGCCGAGTGTCATTCTAGTATCCCTGCGACTCAGGTCCGACTGTGCGAGCGGACCTCAGCTGTGGAGGGCGGGCTGGCTCTGAGGAGGGGAGGGCCGGCGCTGCGGAGGGGCGGGCCGGCACGGAGGAGGGGAGGGAGGGAATTCTCTCCCTCTCTCCTCCGTTGCCAGCTATTGCGATTCTCGCTCTCCACGCGCAGTACACGGGTGTACCGCGAGTGCAGTGCGATTTTTCTCTCGCCCCATATACTTGAATGGGTGCGAGAGAAAAGAGTCTCGCATTACAATCGCAGCATGCTGCGATTGTTTTCTCGGTCCGATTAGGGCTGAAAAAATAATCGCTCAGGTGCGCTGACACACAGGCTAATATTGGTCCAAGTGGAATGCGATGTTTTATCGCACTCCACTTGCACCGATTTTCTCGCTGTGTGGCTTAGGCCTTACAGTATTAATAGGGAAAAGAAAATATGTAGCCCTGAAAGGGACTTTTGTTTTTAGGTTCTAGCATTACAAATATAGATGGACTGTAAGGCAAAAAATCCTGCCTATATACCTATAATTCAAAACTATCTCTGTTCCACCAGATACTGCTACACTGAATGCAGGTAACAGCAGTTTTACTACAGAAAGGACAGTATCTGGTCCTGAAAAGGACTTATGCTTTAATGGGGGAGCAGTAGAATGCAATTACTGCAATACCAATTAAACACTGCCTATATGCCTGCTCTAAAGTCAGCTCTCCCTCCTACATGAACTGTCCCTGAACTGATTCCAGAGGACAGTGTGCTGAGTGAGTGTTGCGGGCGGAGGAGGGGACGCCGCGCTCTCCCACTGCTCGGGTCCGGCTGCCGCTGCTGCCGCGGCCTGCTGCTGTTCGGTGGCTCGAGCGATGGGCCGGATCCCGGGGACTCGAGCGGCGCTCCTCGCCCGTGAGTGAAAAGGGATTGGTTTTGGGGATAGTTTATTGTCCGTGACGCCACCCACGGTTGTGGTGATTGTGTGGACACCACCGCTGCTCTGTATGGGGATCCCGGGAGCGGTGACAGGGAGCAGCAAAGTTGTTGGTTCTCCCCTCCGTGGGTAGGGGGTGGTTGTCCCGGGGCCCAATGATCAGGTGGGTGATGAGGGATGGCGGGGCCGGTGCAGGGCTTGGTGGGGTGCAGGGACGCGGGGGGGGCAGCGCTGTGCCTCACAGCACTGTGGTACTCACTCAGCCTGAGACGGAGACACAGTTCTCGGTAAAACACACGGCTGGAAAGACGGTTCCCACGGACGGCTGCTGTTGCTTTTCCCCAGTAGTTGATGGTGACGGTCCCTTTTCCTGCACCTAAGATGATGTTGGTAGCGATGGGTTCCCACCGGTAACCCGCTCCCCGGCTTGGATATGGGCCGGAGGAGCCCCTCTTTGCCCGCAGGCGCTGGCCCTGAGAAACTGGTGCCCTGGCGGTGGCGGTGTCTCTCTCTAACGGTTGGACTGTTGCCTTCAATCGGGACTTGGTTGTTGGGAGACCCAGAGGTCCCCTTCACTGACGGATTTGGCAAATTCACGGCGACTCCTAGCCTTGCCGGGACCCGAAAGGCCCCTGCCAATGGTGCTGGCTTCTCTTTGTATACCGCTCCGGTACCGCCGGGCCACCACCCGTCCACGGTCCTTTCGGCAACCTCCAAGCAGCCTCTCCTGCAGACGGTCACCGCCGTCTGCTGACCTTGCTGTTCTCAGTCCGGGGCACACACCCGGACCAACTTCAGGCTTTCTCAACTGTCACTTTCTCTGTCACTACTCTCACTGTCCTCCTTCTTCTTCCTCTCACTTTGAACTCTCCACTTAATCTCTGACTTCAACTCCTTCCACTGCCTCCTCCAAACTCTATCTAGACTGCTCTGCCTGGTTTTCCCGCCTCCAGGGCTGTGAACTCCTCGGTGGGCGGAGCCAACAGCCTGGCCCACCCCCTGGTGTGGACATCAGCCCCTGGAGGAAGGCAACAAGGATTTTTGGTTAGCTTTGGTGTACCTATCTGGGGTGTAGGGTGTGGTGGTGTTATGACCTGTGACCCCTGGCTTGCCCAGGGCGTCACATTCCCCCTTAGCAAAATGCAGACCGTCCGCGGGCTGCCCGTCCAACACCGGTTTTATTTTCTGAAAAGATATAAAAACATAAACAAGTATAATAACTTCAGCCCACATCAGGAGGTTCATTTCTTAAACGTTACGTAACATTTTAAACGGTTGCGGCTGCCGCTCTCTCCCACCCAAGTAACCTGGCCCTGATGCTGCCCCTAAAACCCAGGCAGCACCCCTTGACCCCAGTCCTGAACCAAGTTACCCGAGCGGGATCTGTCCTTCCCCTCCAGAGGGTAGCCACCGGTTCCTGTGGTGGCTGGGCCCCAGCCTGCTCCACTGCGGGCCCTCCCTCCAACCTGCCTCTCCGGAGGCGGTAACGGTTAGCTGCAACAACAGATTTTATTTACAAGCCACTAATGTTTGTGGTTGCCCTGCAAGTTCTCATGCTTGTCCATAAAGAGTTCTTTATGCAACTGTTTGAAGGGTCCCCACGGGGACAACAATGCCGGCAACGGCCGGTTCCAATCACGGTTGCAGACAATCAGGTTACTGTTCGGTAATCATTTTTCATCACTTTTCAAACTTTCAAAACACATGTTCAACACACACTGATGGTCCCAACGGGGACGGTGCAACGGTGCTCCGCTGCCCTACTCAGATTCTTCTGCATCCGTTGCGGGAGAGGGTGCGGCGGACACCCGGGCCTCCTGGCTGCCCCTCAGCTTGGCATCCAGCGCAAACCACCCCCTCTCCCCGCAGTGTCGGGTATACTGGACCAAATCGCCCGGCATCAGATTTCGACCGGGGTGCTCCTCTGGCAGATGAGCATTCACATCCCGCCGGGCTATAAACACTTCGGCCTCCAGGCCCGGTTCATAAATAAATCCATAGCCCCGGCAGACATCAAACCGCCTCACCTGCCCTTCATACAGCGGGCCCCGGACCCGGAAGGTAGCTTGTCTCAGGCTCTCCTTCTCCCGGATCGTGCAGGCCACCATCTCCGCTTTCTTTCGTTCTCTCTCGCCGATTTCCAGGCCCAACGGTACCGGCTCCCTGTCCCAGTACGGCGCTGCTGCGAGCTCCGGCGCACGGGTCGGGCCCCGCGAGACCTGTTGGACATTGCCCACTGCTGGTACTCTGGGCGGCAGGTCCCGCGGTGACTTGGCCTTGGACGCCGCCTTGCAGCGGCAACCCGGCGCAACCTCAGCCGAGGTGTGGGGGATGGGCACAGGGGCTTTCCTCTGCTGGGCCTTCGGCACGGAGCGGGCTGTCGGCTCCGGCTCGGGGACTTTCTCGGGGGACGCCTCCGGTTCGGTTTTCGGGGCTTTCCATGGCAGCACCTCCGGTCGACTACGGGCTCCAGCTACAGGTCGGCCCGCCGGGGCAGGCATGCTGGGTATCGCTACCGGTTGCGGTGGTAGCGGGCCTAGTGGCGGGGTCATGGCTTCCGAGACGGGTGGCAAGGGAGGCAGCAGGGCGAGAGGGTTTAGACCGGGTCCCGCAGCCGCGATGACCGGCCCTTCAAGGGCATCGGGGCGTGGGTAACTCACCCTCCCTTCCTCAGCTTCCTCCTCGCGTCTCCGCACGGCCGCTATAACCTCCGCCATGTCGGTCTCCCACTCCTCCATGAGGAGCTGCATTTTGACCTGCAGCCTCTGGTAGAGCTGCGCGGTCCGGATTTCCACCCACGCCGCGGTTCCAGGCGCGGGGGCCACGGTGCTTCGGGACGGCATCCACATGTTGCTGGCGGCTTTTCCCAGGAACAAGATGGCTGCAGAGTCCTGGCGTCCCCGCTTTTATAGCCGCGGCTACATGCGACCAGTCGCCATTTCGTCCCCCTTAGACTCTTTCCGGCTCCTCCTCTATCTGGGCTGGGTTTTGGCCTTCGCGCCTCCACTACTCGAGAAGACGCTCGAGCGGGAACTTTTCGCGCCAAAGATGGCGACTTCCGAAATTTTCCGGCCGGACACCTCCGGCGGTCACAAGGCGCACCTCTACCCAACGGCAGAGCGGTAAGATCCTGTTCGTGACGCCAAGTTGTCGCGGGCGGAGGAGGGGACGCCGCGCCCTCCCACTGCTCGGGTCCGGCTGCCGCTGCTGCCGCGGCCTGCTGCTGCTCGGTGGCTCGAGCGATGGGCCGGATCCCGGGGACTCGAGCGGCGCTCCTCACCCTTGAGTGAAACGGGATTGGTTTTGGGGATAGTTTATTGTCCGTGACGCCACCCACGGTTGTGGTGATTGTGTGGACACCACCGCTGCTCTGTATGGGGATCCCGGGAGCGGTGACAGGGAGCAGCAAAGTTGTTGGTTCTCCCCTCCGTGGGTAGGGGGTGGTTGTCCCGGGGCCCAATGATGAGGTGGGTGATGAGGGATGGCGGGGCCGGTGCAGGGCTTGGTGGGGTGCAGGGACGCGGGGGGGGGAAGCGCTGTGCCTCACAGCACTGTGGTACTCACTCAGCCTGAGACGGAGACACAGTTCTCGGTAAAACACACGGCTGGAAAGACGGTTCCCACGGACGGCTGCTGTTGCTTTTCCCCAGTAGTTGACGGTGACGGTCCCTTTTCCTGCACCTAAGATGATGTTGGTAGCGATGGGTTCCCACCGGTAACCCGCTCCCCGGCTTGGATATGGGCCGGAGGAGCCCCTCTTTGCCCGCAGGCACTGGCCCTGAGAAACTGGTGCCCTGGCGGTGGCGGTGTCTCTCTCTAACGGTTGGACTGTTGCCTTCAATCGGGACTTGGTTGTTGGGAGACCCAGAGGTCCCCTTCACTGACGGATTTGGCAAATTCACGGCGACTCCTAGCCTTGCCCCGGGATCCGAAAGGCCCCTGCCAATGGTGCTGGCTTCTCTTTGTATACCGCTCCGGTACCGCCGGGCCACCACCCGTCCACGGTCCTTTCGGCAACCTCCAAGCAGCCTCTCCTGCAGACAGTCACCGCCGTCTGCTGACCTTGCTGTTCTCAGTCCGGGGCACACACCCGGACCAACTTCAGGCTTTCTCAACTGTCACTTTCTCTGTCACTACTCTCACTGTCCTCCTTCTTCTTCCTCTCACTTTGAACTCTCCACTTAATCTCTGACTTCAACTCCTTCCACTTCCTCCTCCAAACTCTATCTAGACTGCTCTGCCTGGATTTCCCGCCTCCAGGGCTGTGAACTCCCCGGTGGGCAGAGCCAACCGCCTGGCCCACCCCCTGGTGTGGACATCAGCCCCTGGAGGAAGGCAACAAGGATTTTTGGTTAGCTTTGGTGTACCTATCTGGGGTGTAGGGTGTGGTGGTGTTATGACCTGTGACCCCTGGCTTGCCCAGGGCGTCACATTCCCCCTTAGCAAAATGCAGACCGTCCGCGGGCTGCCCGTCCAACACCGGTTTTATTTTCTGAAAAGATATAAAAACATAAACAAGTATAATAACTTCAGCCCACATCGGGAGGTTCATTTCTTAAACGTTACGTAACATTTTAAACGGTTGCGGCTGCCGCTCTCTCCCACCCAAGTAACCTGGCCCTGATGCTGCCCCTAAAACCCAGGCAGCACCCCTTGACCCCAGTCCTGAACCAAGTTACCCGAGCGGGATCTGTCCTTCCCCTCCAGAGGGTAGCCACCGGTTCCTGTGGTGGCTGGGCCCCAGCCTGCTCCACTGCGGGCCCTCCCTCCAACCTGCCTCTCCGGAGGCGGTAACGGTTAGCTGCAACAACAGATTTTATTTACAAGCCACTAATGTTTGTGGTTGCCCTGCAAGTTCTCATGCTTGTCCATAAAGAGTTCTTTATGCAACTGTTTGAAGGGTCCCCACGGGGACAACAATGCCGGCAACGGCCGGTTCCAATCACGGTTGCAGACAATCAGGTTACTGTTCGGTAATCATTTTTCATTTTTCATCACTTTTCAAACTTTCAAAACACATGTTCAACACACACTGATGGTCCCAACGGGGACGGTGCAACGGTGCTCCGCTGCCCTACTCAGATTCTTCTGCATCCGTTGCGGGAGAGGGTGCGGCGGACACCCGGGCCTCCTGGCTGCCCCTCAGCTTGGCATCCAGCGCAAACCACCCCCTCTCCCTGCAGTGTCGGGTATACTGGACCAAATCGCCCGGCATCAGATTTCGACCGGGGTGCTCCTCTGGCAGATGAGCATTCACATCCCGCCGGGCTATAAACACTTCGGCCTCCAGGCCCGGTTCATAAATAAATCCATAGCCCCGGCAGACATCAAACCGCCTCACCTGCCCTTCATACAGCGGGCCCCGGACCCGGAAGGTAGCTTGTCTCAGGCTCTCCTTCTCCCGGATCGTGCAGGCCACCATCTCCGCTTTCTTTCGTTCTCTCTCGCCGATTTCCAGGCCCAACGGTACCGGCTCCCTGTCCCAGTACGGCGCTGCTGCGAGCTCCGGCGCACGGGTCGGGCCCCGCGAGACCTGTTGGACATTGCCCACTGCTGGTACTCTGGGCGGCAGGTCCCGCAGTGACTTGGCCTTGGACGCCGCCTTGCAGCGGCAACCCGGCGCAACCTCAGCCGAGGTGTGGGGGATGGGCACAGGGGCTTTCCTCTGCTGGGCCTTCGGCACGGAGCGGGCTGTCGGCTCCGGCTCGGGGACTTTCTCGGGGGACGCCTCCGGTTCGGTTTTCGGGGCTTTCCATGGCAGCACCTCCGGTCGACTACGGGCTCCAGCTACAGGTCGGCCCGCCGGGGCAGGCATGCTGGGTATCGCTACCGGTTGCGGTGGTAGCGGGCCTAGTGGCGGGGTCACGGCTTCCGAGACGGGTGGCAAGGGAGGCAGCAGGGCGAGAGGGTTTAGACCGGGTCCCGCAGCCGCAATGACCGGCCCTTCAAGGGCATCGGGGCGTGGGTAACTCACCCTCCCTTCCTCAGCTTCCTCCTCGCGTCTCCGCACGGCCGCTATAACCTCCGCCATGTCGGTCTCCCACTCCTCCATGAGGAGCTGCATTTTGACCTGCAGCCTCTGGTAGAGCTGCGCGGTCCGGATTTCCACCCACGCCGCGGTTCCAGGCGCGGGGGCCACGGTGCTTCGGGACGGCATCCACATGTTGCTGGCGGCTTTTCCCAGGAACAAGATGGCTGCAGAGTCCTGGCGTCCCCGCTTTTATAGCCGCGGCTACATGCGACCAGTCGCCATTTCGTCCCCCTTAGACTCTTTCCGGCCCCTCCTCTATCTGGGCTGGGTTTTGGCCTTCGCGCCTCCACTACTCGAGAAGACGCTCGAGCGGGAACTTTTCGCGCCAAAGATGGCGACTTCCGAAATTTTCCGGCCGGACACCTCCGGCGGTCACAAGGCGCACCTCTACCCAACGGCAGAGCGGTAAGATCCTGTTCGTGACGCCAAGTTGTCGCGGGCGGAGGAGGGGACGCCGCGCCCTCCCACTGCTCGGGTCCGGCTGCCGCTGCTGCCGCGGCCTGCTGCTGCTCGGTGGCTCGAGCGATGGGCCGGATCCCGGGGACTCGAGCGGCGCTCCTCGCCCTTGAGTGAAACGGGATTGGTTTTGGGGATAGTTTATTGTCCGTGACGCCACCCACGGTTGTGGTGATTGTGTGGACACCACCGCTGCTCTGTATGGGGATCCCGGGAGCGGTGACAGGGAGCAGCAAAGTTGTTGGTTCTCCCCTCCGTGGGTAGGGGGTGGTTGTCCCGGGGCCCAATGATGAGGTGGGTGATGAGGGATGGCGGGGCCGGTGCAGGGCTTGGTGGGGTGCAGGGACGCGGCGGGGGGAAGCGCTGTGCCTCACAGCACTGTGGTACTCACTCAGCCTGAGACGGAGACACAGTTCTCGGTAAAACACACGGCTGGAAAGACGGTTCCCACGGACGGCTGCTGTTGCTTTTCCCCAGTAGTTGACGGTGACGGTCCCTTTTCCTGCACCTAAGATGATGTTGGTAGCGATGGGTTCCCACCGGTAACCCGCTCCCCGGCTTGGATATGGGCCGGAGGAGCCCCTCTTTGCCCGCAGGCGCTGGCCCTGAGAAACTGGTGCCCTGGCGGTGGCGGTGTCTCTCTCTAACGGTTGGACTGTTGCCTTCAATCGGGACTTGGTTGTTGGGAGACCCAGAGGTCCCCTTCACTGACGGATTTGGCAAATTCACGGCGACTCCTAGCCTTGCCCCGGGATCCGAAAGGCCCCTGCCAATGGTGCTGGCTTCTCTTTGTATACCGCTCCGGTACCGCCGGGCCACCACCCGTCCACGGTCCTTTCGGCAACCTCCAAGCAGCCTCTCATGCAGACAGTCACCGCCGTCTGCTGACCTTGCTGTTCTCAGTCCGGGGCACACACCCGGACCAACTTCAGGCTTTCTCAACTGTCACTTTCTCTGTCACTACTCTCACTGTCCTCCTTCTTCTTCCTCTCACTTTGAACTCTCCACTTAATCTCTGACTTCAACTCCTTCCACTTCCTCCTCCAAACTCTATCTAGACTGCTCTGCCTGGTTTTCCCGCCTCCAGGGCTGTGAACTCCTCGGTGGGCAGAGCCAACCGCCTGGCCCACCCCCTGGTGTGGACATCAGCCCCTGGAGGAAGGCAACAAGGATTTTCGGTTAGCTTTGGTGTACCTATCTGGGGTGTAGGGTGTGGTGGTGTTATGACCTGTGACCCCTGGCTTGCCCAGGGCGTCAAATGAGCATTGCATCACCAGGTGTTATAGAAGACCCCAACATGTCTATGGCATAATCGTCTATGACAGGCAATCCTCGCATGTTTATTGGCTACCTAAAAAACACAAAACATGAAGGGTCAGGACTCGAGCATGGAGCTTGAGAAGCTTGATCGAGTATCAATCTGTGGTGAGCACGCTAGCTCATCACTAAAACTGATGTCAGTTTTATAAACAACTAGCTGTAGTACCTGGCATTGGCCGGGATAGTAACTGTCTCTCTGTCTCTCTCCCAGTCTCTGTCTCCCTCTCTGTCTGTCTCTCTCTTCCTTTTTTCTGTCTGTCTCTTTCCCTGTCTGTCTCGTTCTATCTCTTTGTCTGTCTATGTCTGTAGCTTTCCCTGTCTGTGTCTGTCTGACTCTTTCCCTGTTTGTCTCTCTCTATCTCATTGTCTATCTATCTCCTTCCCGGTCTGTCTCTCTCTATTTCTTTGTCTCTCTGTCTCTTTCCCTGTCTGTCTGTCTCTTCCCCTGTCTGTCTCTTTCTTTCTTTCCCTGTCTGTCTCTGTCTGTCTTTTTCCCTTTCTTTCCTTGTCAGTCTCTTTGTCTGTGTCTGTTTCTGTCTGTATCTTTGTCTGTCTCTTTGTCTGTCTGTCTCTGCCTGTCTGTATCTTTCCCTGTCTGTCTCTTTTCTTGTCTGTCTCTCTGACTTTCCCTTTCTGTCTCTTTCCATGTCTGTCTCTTTCCTTGACTGTCTCTTTCCCTGTCTGTCTCTTTCCTTGTCTGTCTCTTTCCTTGTCTGTCTCTCTCTGCCTGTCTCTTTGTCTGTCTCTGTCTCTTTCCCTGGCTGCATTGTGACATGCCAACATTCCATTCAAGGGTGTGGCTGCACATTGTGACACATCAATGTTCTTCTGAAGTACTGGCTGCATTGTGGCTCCCAGCTCTAATAGCTCCAATGACTTTAATGTAAGCAGGATTTTTGTCGAATAACTGTAAAGCGCAGAGTTAAATTTTACTCTCAAAACATAGTCTATTACGTTCCCTGAGTCAAATGAGGAGGGAGTGCAAAATTTTGTGATTGTAAATGCGACGGTGCGGATTCCTTTAGCGGACATACACATATGCACACATACATACATACATACAGTTAGGTGCAGAAATATTTGGACAGTGACACAAGTTTTGTTATTTTAGCTGTTTACAAAAACATGTTCAGAAATACAATTATATATATAATATGGGCTGAAAGTGCACAATCCCAGCTGCAATATGAGAGTTTTCACATCCAAATCAGAGAAAGGGTTTAGGAATCATAGCTCTGTAATGCATAGCCTCCTCTTTTTAAAGGGACCAAAAGTAATTGGACAAGGGACTCTAAGGGCTGCAAGTAACTCTGAAGGCGTCTCCCTCGTTAACCTGTAATCAATGACGTAGTTAAAAGGTCTGGGGTTGATTACAGGTGTGTGGTTTTGCATTTGGAAGCTGTTGCTGTGACCAGACAACATGCAGTCTAAGGAACTCTCAATTGAGGTGAAGCAGAACATCCTGAGGCTGAAAAAAAAGAAAAAATCCATCAGAGAGATAGCAGACATGCTTGGAGTAGCAAAATCAACAGTCGGGTACATTCTGAGAAAAAAGGAATTGACTGGTGAGCTTGGGAACTCAAAAAGGCCTGGGCGTCCACGGATGACAACAGTGGTGGATGATCGCCGCATACTTTCTTTGGTGAAGAAGAACCCGTTCACAACATCAACTGAAGTCCAGAACACTCTCAGTGAATTAGGTGTATCTGTCTCTAAGTCAACAGTAAAGAGAAGACTCCATGAAAGTAAATACAAAGGGTTCACATCTAGATGCAAACCATTCATCAATTCCAAAAATAGACAGGCCAGAGTTAAATTTGCTGAAAAACACCTCATGAAGCCAGCTCAGTTCTGGAAAAGTATTCTATGGACAGATGAGACAAAGATCAACCTGTACCAGAATGATGGGAAGAAAAAAGTTTGGAGAAGAAAGGGAATGGCACATGATCCAAGGCACACCACATCCTCTGTAAAACATGGTGGAGGCAACGTGATGGCATGGGCATGCATGGCTTTCAATGGCACTGGGTCACTTGTGTTTATTGATGACATAACAGCAGACAAGAGTAGCCGGATGAATTCTGAAGTGTACCGGGATATACTTTCAGCCCAGATTCAGCCAAATGCCGCAAAGTTGATCGGACGGCGCTTCATAGTACAGATGGACAATGACCCCAAGCATACAGCCAAAGCTACCCAGGAGTTCATGAGTGCAAAAAAGTGGAACATTCTGCAATGGCCAAGTCAATCACCAGATCTTAACCCAATTGAGCATGCATTTCACTTGCTCAAATCCAGACTTAAGACGGAAAGACCCACAAACAAGCAAGACCTGAAGGCTGCGGCTGTAAAGGCCTGGCAAAGCATTAAGGCCCCTTTCACACGTCAGTGATTCTGGTACGTTTGTGCTTTTTTTTAAACGTACCAGAATCACTGACATACGCAGACCCATTCTAATGAATGGGTCTGCTCACACGTCAGTGATTTGTCACTGCACGTGTCTCCGTGCAGCGTACCCGCGTGTGCGTGATTGCTGCACGGAGACATGTCCATTTTTTTCTGGCATCACTGATGTTCCACGGACCACGCAGTGGTGTGGTCCGTGAAACACGTGCCAGAAAAAAACGTGCTTTTAAAATAATAAACATTTTAACTCACCCGGCGTCCAGCGATGTCCTCTGCAGCCCGTTCTCCCTGCTCCTTCTGTGCCGGCTGATTACTGTTGCGCATATTCATTATGCGCGACACAGCCGACCCGGAAGCAGCTCCTGCAGGGGTCACCGCCGGCCGGATGCTGCGTCGCGGGAGGATTCAGCACCACGGACAGCGGGAGCGGGCGCAGGTGAGTGAATCTCTAAGTGCAATCACGGGCCACGGAGAACGGAGCCCGGATTGCACTTAGACAACCCACGTGTGCCGTGATTTTCGGCACACGCAGGGACATGTGCGTGTTTTACACGCCAGTGAAAAACGTCTGTGTTTTTCACTGACGTGTGAAACGGGCCTAAGAAGGAGGAAACCCAGCGTTTGGTGATGTCCATGGGTTCCAGACTTAAGGCAGTGATTGCCTCCAAAGGATTCACAACAAAATATTGAAAATAAAAATATTTTGTTTGAGTTTGGTTTATTTGTCCAATTACTTTTGACCTCCTAAAATGTGGAGTGTTTGTAAAGAAATGTGACAATTCCTACAATTTCTATCAGATATTTTTGTTAAAACCTTCAAATTAAACGTTACAATCTGCACTTGAATTCTGTTGTAGAGATTTCATTTCAAATCCAATGTGGTGGCATGCAGACCCCAACTCGCGAGAATTGTGTCACTGTCCAAATATTTCTGGACCTAACTGTACATACATACACTCAGCTTTGTATATTAGATATGCTGGCAATATATGAAGATTATAACAAAGGCAGAAACACCTTCATTGACTGTTCACAGTAAGTGGAATCTTTTATTTTCCAAGTTATAAGAAGTATAGTTCTAGCAATTATAGATGTTAATTATTTAATTTGCTGATTTCGTTACTTACAGAAAGATTTCATTTAAACGGAGTCTTCCTTCCCTCCCTAAAAATCTATTTGACAATATTAAATGATCGATACAGTGACATACGGGACTTATCCCTTATAATAATTAATCTTACTAGCATAGTACCTGTTAGTGCCTAACAAAAATACCTTAAATTTTCTTTCAAATGAAGGGGCATTTGTGCACCTTTGGCATGGCCAAGAGTTCAATTCACAATTACACCTTCTCATTTTGCATGTTGAGAACCTTCTCCCATTTTTGACTGATGGCTAGATTTCCAGAGCAAGAACTGTCTGAACTGACCCTACATGAACCCAGCCATGTAGGCACAGTGTCAGTGCCGGAACACAATGTGGGTGATGACGTTCTCCTCCTCGGCTCCTCTCTGTGGATACCGCTCGCTCTTTGCTTAGTGAGCAGTATCCACCGAGAGGAGCCAGGGAGATAGTGTTGAAAAAAGCTGAGGGGAAAAAGCGCAAAAGGGCCACAAAGCTGAAGGGAAAAAGCGCAAAAGGGTCACGCCCAATGGACATATAAGAGTAATAAGGGAATGTGCTCACCTTATGGGGTTGTGTGTCACACAACCAAAGTTAAAGCATGCAGTCAACTGCTACAGTGTCCACATGCTAAAAAAAGCCTAAGTAGATCAGGAACAAAGTAGATGTGGAACTGTTACTGCGCTGCTGAACATGTGACATGAATCCAGGAAAGTTGAAAGAAGGTAGTTTTATTCTACGGGTTTCGAAGTGTCACCCCACTTCATCAGGAAATCCTATCCGTGGATTTCCTGATGAAGAAGTGGGATGACATTTTGAAACGCGTAGAATAAAACCACCTTCATTCAACTTTCCTGGATTCATGTCATATCTTCAGCAGCGCAGTAACAGTTCCATATCTACTCTGTTCCTGATCTGCTTAGGGAGATAGTGTTGACTCTACAAGCTAGCGCTGTCAAACAGAAGCAGGAGAAGGGCACAGGGTTTCATCGAATTACCTTCATCGGAAAGGAAATTAAAAGTATTGGTCTGAGCAACTGTATCATTAACAGATACAGCGCTGATATGACTTTTATAGGGGCTAAGTCTCCTGATACACTGTATAGATTGCTTAATATTGATTTGGGGTTTGATAGCCTCCCTTTAATAATAATAAAACACCTTGGAATTTATGCATAAAGCTGTCTGTATAAAAAGTGTCAGTTTTCCCCACAAAATCAAGATTTGGTTACTTATTTCATTTGCAATTCTGCAATGAAAAAAAGAAGATTCTGAAATTTGATTTGTAGATATGACTCATATCATATGAGCAACACAGTCACTTTTACCTTGAACCCTAAGACTTTCATGTCCACTGATGAAGCTTGGACCAGGAGGACTAGTGACTACTTTTTATAACATAGTTTCATCATTACCATATTAAAAACAGCATCTGAAATGAAAACACGTGGAAAGAGTATAAAGCTGACTTTACCCGTCCTATATTGTTTTACAATGGTGTGCATGACATCATAAAGACTCAGAAGCATGAAACCACCCACTACACAACCCTACTCATACTGCCTAGGGGCCATAATGTGTTCATGCAGAATACAACATGTTATGTCTAGAGAGTGTGCTTGCTGGTAACAGCAAATCTAAACTACAAAATAATTACGAAATTAATTCCTTTCTTATCGACATCATACTGTTAGTATTTCAACATTTTAGTACACAACAAAGGTCCCATTTCATAAAAGCTCAAATATAGAGTTTGTTAAATAGGTTGTCTCAACATGACAACTAATTTTTTTTTATTTTTTTTTAAAGGTAGCTGCGCAGGAAATCAGACCTTCTACAGCCAGACACCACAGGACTGTCTGTCAACTGTGACACACTCGTGACAGATGGGCTCTGAATGGGGGACCTATATACCAAGATGGGCTCTGGATGGTGGAGCTATATATGAGGATAGGGAACATAAGGGCCAGGAAGAGGGGACATAAAGCCAGGATGGGTGATATAAAGGCCAGAATGGGGGACATACAGTCAGGGCCAGAAATTTTTGGACAGTGACACAAGTTTTGTTATTTTAGCTATTTACAAAAACATGTTCAGAAATACAATTATATATATAATATGGGCTGAAAGTGCACACTCCCAGCTGCAATATGAGAGTTTTCACATCCAAATCGGAGAAAGGGTTTAGGAATCATAGCTCTGTAATGCATAGCCTCCTCTTTTTCAAGGGACCAAAAGTAATTGGACAAGGGACTCTAAGGGCTGCAATTAACTCTGAAGGCGTCTCCCTCGTTAACCTGTAATCAATGAAGTAGTTAAAAGGTCTGGGGTTGATTACAGGTGTGTGGTTTTGCATTTGGAAGCTGTTGCTGTGACCAGACAACATGCGGTCTAAGGAACTCTCAATTGAGGTGAAGCAGAACATCCTGAGGCTGAAAAAAAAGAAAAAATCCATCAGAGAGATAGCAGACATGCTTGGAGTAGCAAAATCAACAGTCGGGTACATTCTGAGAAAAAAGGAATTGACTAGTGAGCTTGGGAACTCAAAAAGGCCTGGGCGTCCACGGATGACAACAGTAGTGGATGATCGCCGCATACTTTCTTTGGTGAAGAAGAACCCGTTCACAACATCAACTGAAGTCCAGAACACTCTCAGTGAAGTAGGTGTATCTGTCTCTAAGTCAACAGTAAAGAGAAGACTCCATTAAAAGTAAATACAAAGGGTTCACATCTAGATGCAAACCATTCATCAATTCCAAAAATAGACAGGCCAGAGTTAAATTTGCTGAAAAACACCTCATGAAGCCGGCTCAGTTCTGGAAAAGTATTTTATGGACAGATGAGACAAAAATCAACCTGTACCAGAATGATGGTAAGAAAAAAGTTTGGAGAAGAAAGGGAATGGCACATGATCCAAGGCACACCACATCCTCTGTAAAACATGGTGGAGGCAACGTGATGGCATGGGCATGCATGGCTTTCAATGGCACTGGGTCACTTGTGTTTATTGATGACATAACAGCAGACAAGAGTAGCCGGATGAATTCTGAAGTGTACCGGGATATACTTTCAGCCCAGATTCAGCCAAATGCCGCAAAGTTGATCGGACGGCGCTTCCTAGTACAGATGGACAATGACCCCAAGCATACAGCCAAAGCTACCCAGGAGTTCATGAGTGCAAAAAAGTGGAACATTCTGCAATGGCCAAGTCAATCACCAGATCTTAACCCAATTGAGCATGCATTTCACTTGCTCAAATCCAGACTTAATACGGAAAGACCCACAAACAAGCAAGACCTGAAGGCTGCGGCTATAAAGGCCTGGCAAAGCATTAAGAAGGAGGAAACCCAGCGTTTGGTGATGTCCATCGGTTCCAGACTTAAGGCAGTGATTGCCTCCAAAGGATTCGCAACAAAATATTGAAAATAAAAATATTTTGTTTGGGTTTGGTTTATTTGTCCAATTACTTTTGACCTCCTAAAATGTGGAGTGTTTGTAAAGAAATGTGTACAATTCCTACAATTTCTATCAGATATTTTTGTTCAAACCTTCAAATTAAACGTTACAATCTGCACTTGAATTCTGTTGTAGAGGTTTCATTTCAAATCCAATGTGGTGGCATGCAGAGCCCAACTCGCGAAAATTGTGTCACTGTCCAAATATTTCTGGACCTAACTGTATGTGCCCAGCATAGGGGTCATATGGACTCAGGAAGAGGGATATAATGTATTTCCCCCATTCTGAGTCTTTATGTCACTCCGTCACTCATCCTGGGCTCTGATGTCCCACATTGTGGCCTTTATATCAACCATCCTTGCTTTTTGTCACTTCATCCTTAGCCCTCATGTCACCCATCATGGGCCCTCATGTTATCCATCCCAGGCCCTCATTTCACCTATCCCAGATCATCATGTCACCCATCCTGTGCCCTCATATCACTAATTCTAGGCCCTTATATCACCCACCCATCCTGGTCCTTTATATCACCCATCCTGGGCCCATATGTCACATATGGCCCAGAATGGGTGACATAGGGGCTCAGAATGGGGGAAATACAGGCTCAGGATGGGTGCCATAAGGACCCAGGATGAGGGACATAAGGGCCTTAGGTGACATTATTACTCTGTTATGTACTCTTTGAGAGCTGATCTCTGTGGACCAGACAAATGATATTTACATTTGGGCAATTTTGTCCCCAGGATCTACCTTATGGTGCAGAACTCCTGACTTCCTTTATCTGAGATCACAACACAGACATGAGAAAGCGGACCGCCAAAAAACAGGTACCCAAACAGTGGTCTTTACAATATGTACTCCATTTCATTATCTCCTGACTTTGTCAATCTATGGTGGAGTTATGTAATAAAGCTAACCAGCTAACTTTGATAACATCTTCAAATCCAACCCTGTGGAATGAGCAAACTGTTCATCAATCATCTTTGCCCCTGAACCGCTGACTAGAAAAACAGTAAGGCTAAGTTCACACAGGACATCTTTTGCTGTGCTTTTGGTGCGTTTTTGAGATCTCAAAGATGCACCAAAATGCAAGCATTTCCTTCCCCCAGCAAAGTCTATGAGATTTCTATTTTGCTGTCCACACTGGGCATCTTTTGTTGGCTGCGTTTTGGCTGTGTTTTTGAAGATGCAGCATGTCAATTCTTTTTGCGTTTTTGAAGCGTTTTCCAGGCCTTCCAGTCAATAGATTTGACTTAAAAAACCACATTGGGCAACATGTGATAAAAATGCGTCAAAAATGCATTGCGTTTGGCATGGGTTAGGCCTCTGAAGATAATATAAGTACAGAAACTCCCTCCTGAGATGATTTAGATTCATGGGTCCTTTGGCGAAATCAGCAATTAATACGTATTACAAAGGACATTGCACACTCTAAAGCAGGAGGGGGTCTTAAACTGTGTTGTGGGAGACATTATACTGTATACAACAGCCATATTACTGTATTGGGGTCTATCATACATGGGCAGGCTGTGGTGGTGACCATACTATATAATGGGGCTGTAGTGGTCAGCATACTGTATGGGTTGCTGTTGTGACCATTATACCATGTAGGAGAACAGTGTGAGGATGGGGTATACTGTGCAGAAGGTAAGGTGGTGGGTACAATGAGAGCATAGCGGGAAGAGGATGGATATGGAGAAGGGGCAGTGTGAAATGGAGGCACCATATGCAGAGAGGTTATATGAAGATATAGCGAGTGTAACGGGAAAACAGTGGAGAGGGGACACCCATCATGTAGGCTGTGGTTCATGAGGGCAGATGATCTGGTAGTTATAGCTGATAATGGCAGTCAGTGTGATGGCTATGGCTCATTGAGGTCGACAGTGTGTTGGTGATATACCATAGGGCAGGGGTGGGGAACCTTTTTACTGCCGGGGGCCATTTTGAATTTTCTACCAACCTTCAGGGGCTGCACCAAATTATCAACTTGAAAACTACCCTGCTATATTTGGTCGAACAATTAATTAACTGCCCCTTAGGCTACTTTCACACATCCGGTTTGAGCACTGCGGCTCAATCCGGCTGTGAAAACTATGCAACGGATGCGGCGAAAACACCGCATCCGTTGCATAAGTTTTTACATGCGGCCCGTCCGTTTTTTTCCGGTTGCGGCATGCTACTGAGCATGCGCAGTGGAAAAAAACGCATGCGGCGACCGGATGCGTTTTTTTCCGCATCGCGCCGCATCCGGCCTCCATAGGTATGCATTGAAAAATGTGCCGCAGCGGCCGGATGCGGCGCGATGCGGTGTTTTTTGCCGGAGCAAAAAACGTTGCAGGGAACGTTCGATCTGGCCCCGGCATCGGCTAAATCTGCCGCATGCGGCAAAAACCGGACCGAACGCAAGCCCCTGCGGCACAATACGGCACTAATGTAAGTCTATGCAAAAAAACCCGCAACCGGCGTTACAAAAGCCGGTTGCGGTTTTTCTGCAGAACGCCGTATTGTGCCGCAGAGCAAAAATCCGGATGTGTGAAAGTAGCCTTACTGTGGTGGCCGGAACAGCTTCTCTTTGGTGCAGCTGTGATGTTAGGTGATATTGATCATGTTGTTTCTCACAACTGCTTTTCCAGGTTTGTCTCGGGATGGAGAGGCTGGGGGCATACACATCACAGGAGAGGATGGGGCGTATATATCGCAGGAGAGGCTGTGGCATACACATCGCAGGAGAGGCTGAGGCGTATACATCACAGGAGGGAGTGAGGCGTATACATCACAGGAGGGGCGTATACATCACAGGAGGGGCATATACATCACAGGAGGGGCGTATACATCACAGGAGTAGTGTTTACATCACAGGAGGAGTGTTTACATCACAGGAGATGCTGGGGCACTGACAGCACTGGCGGTGGCACAGACATCACTAGGTGGCAGCACGAACAGCAGTAGGTGGCAGCACGGAGAGCACTAGGTGGCAGCATGGATAGCACTAGGTGGCAATATGGACAGCACTAGGTGGCACAACAGACAGCACTAGGTGGCAGCACGGAGAGCGCTAAGTAGCAGCACGGAGAGCGCTAGGTGGCAGCACGGAGAGCACTAGGTGGCAGCACGGAGAGCACTAGGTGGCAGCACGGAGAGCACTAGGAGGCAGCACGGAGAGCACTAGGTAGCAGCACCAAGAGCAGTAGGTGGCAGCACTGAGAGAGCACTAGGTGGCAGCACCGAGAGCACTAGGTGGCAGCACTGAGAGCACTAGGAGGCAGCATGGAGAGATCACTAGGTGGCAGCACTGAGAGAGCACTAGGTGGCAGCACCGAGAGCAGTAGGTGGCAGCACTGAGAGCACTAGGAGGCAGCACGGAGAGCACTAGGAGGCAGCACGGAGAGCACTAGGTGGCAGCACGGAGAGCACTAGGAGGCAGCACGGAGAGCACTAGGAGGCAGCACGGAGAGCACTAGGTAGCAGCACCAAGAGCAGTAGGTGGCAGCACTGAGAGAGCACTAGGTGGCAGCACGGAGAGCACTAGGAGGCAGCACGGAGAGCACTAGGAGGCAGCACGGAGAGCACTAGGAGGCAGCACGGAGAGCACTAGGTAGCAGCACCAAGAGCAGTAGGTGGCAGCACTGAGAGAGCACTAGGTGGCAGCACCGAGAGCACTAGGTGGCAGCACTGAGAGCACTAGGAGGCAGCATGGAGAGATCACTAGGTGGCAGCACTGAGAGAGCACTAGGTGGCAGCACCGAGAGCAGTAGGTGGCAGCACTGAGAGCACTAGGAGGCAGCACTGAGAGCACTAGGAGGCAGCACAGAGAGCACTAGGTAGCAGCACCAAGAGCAGTAGGTGGCAGCACTGATAGAGCACTAGGTGGCAGCACCGAGAGCAGTAGGTGGCAGCACTGAGAGCACTAGGAGGCAGCATGGAGAGATCACTAGGTGGCAGCACCGAGAGAGCACTAGGTGGCAGCACTGAGAGCAGTAGGTGGCAGCACTGAGAGCAGTAGGTGGCAGCACCGAGAGCACTAGTAGGCAGCATGGAGAGAGCACTAGGTGGCAATATGGACAGCACTAGGTGGCAGCACGGAGAGCGCTAGGTAGCAGCACGGAGAGCGCTAGGTGGCAGCATGGAGAGCGCTAGGTGGCAGCACGGAGAGCGCTAGGTGGCAGCACGGAGAGCGCTAGGTGGCAGCACGGAGAGCACTAGGTGGCAACATGGAGAGCGCTAAGTGGTAGCACGGACAGCACTAGGTAGTAGCATGGAAAGCACTAGGTGGCAACACGGAGAGCACTAGGTGGCAGCACGGAGAGCACTAGGTGGCAGCACAGAGAGCACTAGGTGGCAGCACAGAGTACTAGGTGGCAGCATGGAGAGCACTAGGTGGCAGCACAGAGAGCACTAGGTGGCAGCATGGAGAGCACTAGGTGGCAGCACGGAGAGCACTAGGAGGCAGCACGGAGAGCACTAGGAGGCAGCACGGAGAGCACTAGGGGCAGCACGGAGAGCACTAGGAGGCAGCACGGAGAGCACTAGGAGGCAGCACGGAGAGCACTAGGTAGCAGCACCAAGAGCAGTAGGTGGCAGCACTGAGAGAGCACTAGATGGCAGCACGGAGAGCACTAGGAGGCAGCACGGAGAGCACTAGGAGGCAGCACGGAGAGCACTAGGAGGCAGCACGGAGAGCACTAGGTAGCAGCACCAAGAGCAGTAGGTGGCAGCACTGAGAGAGCACTAGGTGGCAGCACCGAGAGCACTAGGTGGCAGCACTGAGAGCACTAGGAGGCAGCATGGAGAGATCACTAGGTGGCAGCACTGAGAGAGCACTAGGTGGCAGCACCGAGATCAGTAGGTGGCAGCACTGAGAGCACTAGGAGGCAGCACTGAGAGCACTAGGAGGCAGCACGGAGAGCACTAGGTAGCAGCACCAAGAGCAGTAGGTGGCAGCACTGAGAGAGCACTAGGTGGCAGCACCGAGAGCACTAGGTGGCAGCACTGAGAGCACTAGGAGGCAGCATGGAGAGATCACTAGGTGGCAGCACCGAGAGAGCACTAGGTGGCAGCACCGAGAGCAGTAGGTGGCAGCACTGAGAGCAGTAGGTGGCAGCACCGAGAGCACCAGTAGGCAGCATGGAGAGAGCACTAGGTGGCAGCACGAAGAGAGAACTAGGTGGCAGCATGGACAGCACTAGGTGGCAGCACTAGGAGGCAACACGGAGAGAGCACTAGCTGGCAGCACGGAGAGAGCACTAGGTGGCAGCATGGAGAGAGAGCACAAGGTAGCAGCACGCAGAGCACTAGGAGGCAACACGGAGAGCACTAGGAGGCAGCACGGAGAGCACTAGGAGGCAGCACGGAGAGCACTAGGTGGCAGCACGGAAAGCATTAGGTGGCAGCACGGAGAGCACTATGTGGCAGCATGGGTTACACAGCACTGAGGGGGTACACAGCACTTGGGGATACACACAGTACTAGAGGGTACACAGACCTGAACTGGGGGGGAGGGCGGGGGAGCAGCGATGGGTTGCGTACTCACAGTACTGGGGGGATGGAGTGACACAGCACAGGTCAGAAGGCATGTACAGCAGGGAGGCCGGTAAGTCTGCTGCACCTCTTCTTCTGTGACACTGCTTACCCCGCCCACAAGGTAAGCTCTGAGCACCCTAGCACAGGCCAGGTTTCAGCCTAGAATGTACAGGCTGCTATCAGGATCTGGAAGAAGCCCGTACAATCTAGCATCTACCCAGAGTGTGTGCACTTCCTGGCATTACGCACTGGGATTTAAAGGGCCAGCGGCCTGCAAAAGCGTGGCTGCCGCTTGAGCGCTGTGGTTCCCAGGAATGTGCCCAAGTGCCGCAGAAAAAGTCATCATTGCTGGCAGCAAATGGCCCGCGGGCTGGAGGTTCAACATCCCTGCCATAGGAGGTTTATTTAGGGCATAGTATGAACAGATATTTTTGTGCAGAAGGCATATTTTATACACACTTTTATTTTTAAGGGCATTGTGTTGGCATACACTGCAGAAGAACAGAGAATATGGAAGTCTTCAGAGACAAACTGTGGATATGAAAAGTCATCATGGAGCCTGAATAAGATAGAGATGAAGAGAAAGAGATCAACTCAATCAGAGTAGAGGTCATCTATAAGATACCAGAGTGTAAAGGTCCAGTCACACTAAGCAACTTACCAGCGATCCCAACAACGATAGGGATCGCTGGTAAGTTGCTAGGAGGTTGCTGGTGAGATGTCACACTGCGACGCTCCAGCGATCCCACCAGCAACCTGACCTGGCAGGGATCGCTGGAGCGTCGATACACGAGTTGCTGGTGAGCTCACCAGCAACCAGTGTCCAGCCCCCAGCGCCGCGTGGAAGATGCTGCGCTTGGTAACTAAGGTAAATATCGGGTAACCAACCCGATATTTACCTTGGTTACCAGCGCACGGAGCTACACGTGCAGAGAGCAGGGAGCAGCGCACACTGAGCGCTGGCTCCCTGCTCTCCTAGTTACAGCACACATCGGGTTAATTACCCGATGTGTGCTGCAGCTAAATGTGCACAGAGCAGGGAGCAGCGCACAATGCTTAGCGCTGGCTCCCTGCTCTCCTAGTTACAGCACACATGGGGTTAATTAACCCGATGTGTCCTGCAGCTACATGTGCACAGAGCAGGAGCCGGCACTGACAGTGAGAGCGGCGGAGGCTGGTAACAAAGGTAAATATCGGGTAACCAAGGACAGGGCTTCTTGGTTACCCGATGTTTACATTGGTTACCAGCCTCCGCAGAAGCCGGCTTCTGCTGCCTGCACATTTAGTTGTTGCTGTCTCGCTGTCACACACAGCGATCTGTGCTTCACAGCGGGACAGCAACAACTAAAAAATGGCCCAGGACATTCAGCAACAACCAACGATCTCACAGCAGGGGCCAGGTTGTTGCTGAATGTCACACACAGCAACATCGCTAGCAACGTCACAAAAGTTGTTCGTTAGCAGCGATGTTGCTAGCGATGTTGCTTAGTGTGACGGGGCCTTAAATGTTTTTGTGATCCTTCATGTGTATCCTCAATTCCATTGTTAATATATGATCCACAGTCCACTGATAGCAATAACTCCCAGAATCTCCTTGTCATTGTTTAGGACATACTGGGAGGTGTAGGTTTATTTAATATGAATGTGTATGGAGCGGACTTGATATACTGCAATTGATTTCTGTTCTTAGCTTGCTTCTTGTATTTAAGCACTTTTGGTTGTTCTAGTGATTATACCTGTACTGATAGTTTTGGCCCCATATTCATGTACTGAGTTTGGTTCTGGTGCTGTTTTGGTGTACTGATTGTGGTTATGGTGACATATTTATTTACTGATGTTGGTTCTGGTGCAATATTTATGTACTACTAGCTGAAGTACCTGGCGTTGCCCGGGATAGTATCTGTCTCTGTCTCTCTCCCTCTATCTCTCTGTCTGTGTGTTTCTATCTGTCTGTCTCTGTCTGTCTCTCTCTGTTTGTCTCTATCCCTGTCTCTCTGTATTGTTTTGTCTGTCTGTCTATATCTGTCTGTCTCTTTGTATCTTTCCCTGTCTGTCTTTTGTCTGTTTGTCTCTTTGTCTGCCTCTTTCTCTGTCTGTCTCTTTCCCTGTCTATCTGTATCTTTCCCCATCTGTCTTTTTCCCTGTCTGCCTCTGTCTGTCTCTTTCCCTGTCTGCCTTTTTCTTGTCTGTCTGTATTTTTCCTGTCTGTCTGCCTTTTTTCTGTCTGTCTGCCTTTTTCCTGTCTGCTTTTTCCTGTCTGTCTGCCTTTTTCCTGTCTGTCTGTCTCTTTCCCTGTCTGCCTCTTTCCCTTTCTGCCTCTCCCTGTGTCTATGTCTGTCTGTTTCTGTCTGTCTGTCTCTATCTCTGCCTATGTCTGTCTGTCTGTCTCTGTCTGTCTCTCCACAGAAATCATATTACCTCACACATAAGCTTCTTATACTAAGTATGTCCTTCATTCCTATAGCAACTAATCATATCTCCTATTAATGACCTGTAGTTCCCAGCTCCATTGACTTTAATGGAAGCAGGTTTTTTGGAGAGTAACTATAAAGGGCGGGGTTAAATTTTTCCTTCAAAACATAGTTCCCTGACGTTCCCTGAGTCACATGGGGTTTCTGTGCAACATTTTGTGATTGTAAATGTGACGGTGTGGATTCCTTTAGCGGACATACAAACATACTGTACATACACTACTCTTATATATTAGATTGATGGCTCCAGTGTTCTATTTATGTACTGATTATGATTTTGGTTTTGTATTTATATACTACAGAACAGTAATGAATACATTACTAGAACCATCATCACTCCATGAATACATCACCAGAGCCATCATTAGTTATTGAATTTACCATCAGATCCACCATTAATGTAGCAATGCGGTACCAGAACCATCATCAGTACATAAGTACGACACCAGAACCACCATCAGTAAAGGAATACAACAACAGAACGACCATCAGTACTGGAATATGGCATCAGAACCCCCATTAGTTTTGTTGCAAGCTGTATTTCATCGCACAATGAATGTAAAAAACAGCATATGTATTCCCTGATCTACAATGGGATCCACCAAATGCTGAACACCTTAATTGAAACCAAATAGCTACCATTATAGTTAAGCTACAGTATATCAGTTTCCATTACTGTCCTTGAATCTGACATTTAAAATATAGGACGTCAGGGATGAATATCGCTATATGTCCTTTGTATTGTATAAATGGTCTGCAATGAGTAATTCTATAACTAACTGTACAATGTGCAATACAGGGTAATATTGTGGTACCGTGTTAGCCAGAAAAATCAATTGAAATACTATGTCCCAAAAATGACAAAAGTATTTTAGGAGTGATACCTTTATAGGCTAACCAGAAAAATCATATTAGCAAGCTTTCAGAGCACACAGGCTCCTTCTTCAGGCAAATTACAAATGAATTACTGAGACCAAACACAACATTTAAATGAATGTTACAACAGGACATGGTCACCTCAAAAAGGCCTGGTCACCTCAAGTCCCTGTGTCAACTAGAACAGTTTGTAGGATTCTGTCTCAAAATAGCCTCCATGGTCGAATCAGTGCCCAGAAGCCAGCACTAAACAAAAGACAATTAAAAAAACGTGTGGCATTTGCCAAGTCCCACAGCCTGTTACACAGATGGACCCTGGAAAAGTGGCAGAAGGGGGATTTCTCTGATGAATCTTCAGTTGAATTACACCACAGCTGCAGCAAATACTGCAGGAGACCTACTGGAGCCCATATGGATCCAGAAAACAGTTAAGTTTGGTGGTGGAAAGATCATAGTCTGGGGTTACAATCAGTATGGGGGTGTGCAAAACATTTGCAAGGTGTATCTGCAATATCAATAGCCTAAAATATCAAGAAGTATTAGCTACCTCTTACATTCCCAATCATAACAGGGGTCAAATTCTGCAGCAGGATGGTGCTCCAACTCATACATCCATCTCTACAACAAAGTTCCTCCTGGCAAAGAAGATCAAGGTGCTCAAGGACTGGCCAGCCCAGTCAACAGACATGCACATCATTGAGCATGTTTGGGGTAGGATGAAAGAGGAAGCTTGGAAGATAAAACCAAAGAATCTAGATAAGCTCTGGGAGGCATGTAAGACTGCATTCTTTGCTATTCCTGATGACTTCATCAATAAATTGTATGAATCATTCCTGAACTGCATGGATGCAGTCCTTCAAGCTCATGGAAGTCACACAAAATATTAACTTTTGTATTGCCAAAATCTGACCTTTCTGTGTTTATTAAATGATCAATATTTCAGCAACTTTATTTTCATAACCCAAACCAAATTTGGGAGGGTTTCAGCATTCAAAAGAGTAATTTATGAAACCAATGGATGAATTTAAAGTCAGGTTATAAGCTTTTATTTACATAACATGGATAAGCGACAGAACTTCTGTCAGGGATTGTATATGCAAGTACAAACAAGATGGGAATGTCCAGCCATCATACCGATCAGGAAGGAGACGGGTTCTGTGTACCATAGATGAACGTGCTTTAGTCAGACAAGTGCATATCAACCCAAGAACAAAAGCAAAAGAATGAATAAACCTTATGAAGATGCTGGCAGAAGCTGATAAGGTGTCATTATCCACAGTGCAATGAGTACTGCATCAACATGAGCTGAAAGGCTACTCTGACAGGAAGAAGCCAATACTCCAAAAGAAAATAAAAAGCGAGATTAATGTTTGCACACAGGAACAAAGACCTTAATTTTTGGAGACATGTCCTGTGATCTGACAAAACAAAAATTGAACTGTTTGGCCATAATGACCATTATTACGTTTGGAGGAAAAAGGGAGAAGCTTTGAAGCCTGAGAACACCATCCCAACTGTGAAACATGGGGGTGGTGCAATCAATTTGTGGGGTTGTTGTGCTGCAGGAGGGACGGGTGCACTTCACAAAATACTGAAGCAATATCTCAAGACATCAGCCAGGAACTTAATGCTTGGGAGGAAATGGGTGTTCCAAGTGGAAAATGACCCAAAGCATGCTGCTAAACTGGTTACAAAGTGGCTTAAGAATAATAATGTCATTGTTTTGAAGTGGCCATCAGAAATCCCTGATCTCAATCCTATTGAAAATGTATAGGCAAAGCTGAAAAGGCAGGTTGTGAGCAATTCGACCTACAAACATGGCTCAGTTACAGTTACACCAGTTCTGTTAGGAGGAATGGGCCCAAATTCTTACCAACTATTGTGAGAAGCTTGTGGAAGGATATCCAAAACGTTTGACCCAAGTCATACAGTATAAGGGCAATAGTACCAAATACTAATGAAATGTATGTAAACTTTTGACTTTGCAGAAAGTAATAAAAATTCCTATAAACATTCTCTCTCTCACTATTCTGGCATTTGGCAAATATAAATAATTTTGATTCCTAATTGACCTAACATGGGAAAGGTTTATTCTGATTTCATGTCAGATGGTAAAAAAATATGCATATGTGTATTTTTAGATAGTGTATGTAAACTTCTGGTTTCAATCGTACATACAAAAAGATGCATTCAATAAGCCCACCTCTGCTAAAAGCCTCCTATATGCCGAATCTGCCCATCCTAAGAAACTCATTGATGGAATACTGGTAGGCCAATTTCTATGCATGCGAATGATATGTGTGTGGAGACACGGGGCTCAGTGGGTGCTCTCGTCCACTAAAACCCGCCGCCTTTAGAAAGACAGCGTGGCTCAGGGCTCATCCCAACTGAACGCCGGCCTCCTTAACCGTGGGCGTAACACTACTCAGACAACACAGGGTGAGGGAACCACAATAATTAGACTTTATTGGATCCCCAAACAATTAACGGCACATAACACATAACCAGCAAAACACAAATGTAACAGGCAACAGAGTCTCACCCTTCCGCTGGCTCACCAGGGATTTAGAATGTCCATGCCTCAGAGGTTCCAGGGCTATTTACTCCAATCCAGCAGCACCCCGCTTTTGGCGGGCACCCACCGAGAAAGGAATAATGCCAGATTTAGGAAGCTGTCTGAGGTCTGCAAAGTCTGTAACAGGTGACTGAACTGTCCCAACCTGAGTGTCCTCCTTAGGTAGTCCTGGTATGATGTTACAACCCTGGCAGCCGGAGTCGAAATCCCTAGGCTGTGGATATGGTCTCCAACCGGAACCGGAGTCCCTAGATTGAAGCCATAAGATATCCTGATCCTCTAGTCAGCTCCTAAGAGCTTAGACTGGATCCATCAGCATCCATCAACAACCTGGTGGCTTAAAGAAGTCCTTTTTATAGCCACAGACTTCCACTTGGATACACTGCGTCCTCATCGATTGGTTGGACAAGATCGCCTCTCCCATTGGATGAATCTCAAGCTGCATGGACAATGTTTATCCAAATGATGTCTACAGAAAGACTGAGGGTATCTACATGAAGTCTGCAAGTCACAGACTCGACAATGGCTACTAAGGTAATTACATTAGCAATACACAACTACAAAACAATGATTACTGGAAGGGTCTGGAGAAACAATAGCTAAGCAAACATGAGGTAATACACAATAGAACAATACGTCTGGCTGAATGTTAAGAAACTTTAACCCATGAGAGTCCATGTCGTCACATTGTGCACATAACAATGATTTTAAAAATCCATGGACCTCTGTGACTGATTCTGCAACAGAGGATACACCAAGAAACCTATTTATAGAGGTTATCGGAGAGCCAAATTTACCAATAGGTTTAACCTATTATATGGCCTGACTAAGAGGAAATCAGCTGAACCAGAGTGTGCTGTCAGAGCTGGAGGTTTCCACGGTCCTCTACCTGTGACCGTAGGTAACCTAACCTCAGGCGAGCTCAATAAGCTCAGTGACCTCACGTCAGGTGAGGTCACTGATTTTACTGAGGTCACTGTGCCTGTGCCAAATGGGAGGAGTGCTGGTTCAAGTAAAAAAAATAGAGGGGGACAGACCATGCAATGCAACATAGCTGAAGACAAAGACTTGAACCGCACATCCAAAAATCATACTTTGATCTAATGCCGCTAGGCAAAAATTTATATACCTGAACATGAGGGTCTTAGTTTAACATTCTGATCAGACTCTGAGTTTGTCCCTAACTTATTTGAAGCCTTGTGCTTGTGCTGTATGGCGGCCATTGCTGTGGTGGTTTTGTGTCAGTGAAGCGGTGTGGCCTGGAGTCATGGTATCTCAGCCTTGCAGCACGGGTTTTGTGAGGCACCAGGTCACCTGCCCTGCTGGTTCACTGTTGCTTCGGCGGTGATTGGTGCGCGGTGCCGCACCTTTAAGGCTTCAAATAAGTTAGGGACCCATGCAGAGGTTTGCGGTGACGTGGTAGTGGGCTTCATACAGTATGGTCAGAATGTTAAACCAAGAACCTCATGTTCAATTATATAAATTTTTGCCTAGTGGCATTAGATTAAAGTATGATTTTTGGATGTGTGGTTTATGTCTTTTTCTACAGTTATGGTATTTGCTCTTATATGTTTTTCAGCAACTGAGAGATTGCACATGACTGATTACGATACTCCTCCACCTCCACATCCTCAGCATTTCCCAACTCCAGCTACTCATAGAATGCCCCCCAGGTGCTGTCAGGCCTCATGATAACTAGCTTTTCTTCCTGCTTTTCTCCACTGGATATTGAGGGAATTATGAAGAGCATCTCATCAGCACTTAACTGTAAAGTGTGCAAATCGCATATGAATGAGCTGTCTTATGACAATTACTCAAATCGCATGAGGAGCCGAGGGCAGCTCCATAACTCAAGTGTTGCCCTGGGTGCCGGAAAACCCATCTCTGCCTCTGACCATGCCACATGTGCCATTTTGATAAATTTAGTATTTGCAATGTTAATGCTAATTCTTGGGAGCATCACATGTCAATATTTGTAAATTTTCTTCTACATCTGAATGATTACTAAGTGTGAATGGGAATAATTACTTTCCTATTTACTCACAGCAAACATCTGCCTACTATAGCCTAAAAAGAACTGAAAAAATATGCCAAGAACATGTCAACATTAATATAGAGAACAAATAACCTTGCTACTACTAAACACCTCCTGCCATGGCACATGATTCAAAAGAGATTCTTATTTTTATTCACATAAATATAGTCTGAAACACATTATTCCAACTACATTTTATTTTGCCAATGGTTGTCACATTATATATTAGTGAGTAGGTTTAACAGAATTACAAAGAAGTATATATCAAGTACTGTACCTAAAATAACCACAAGAAACCACAATATTCTGCACAATATACTGTATCTAATTAATATATTTTACTCAATTATATGTATGCATAATTATAAAATCACATAAAAAAGGGAAAACATAAGATCACAACTACCATAGCGACATATGATAAGATATTGTATAATCAGTGCCTTGCAAAAGTATTCGGCCCCCTTGAATTTTTCAACCTTTTCCCACATTTCAGGCTTCAAACATAAAGATAAAAATTTTAATGTTATGGTGAAGAATCAACAACAAGTGGGACACGATTGTGAAGTTGAACGAAATTTATTGCTTATTTTAAACTTTTTTAAAAAATAAATAACTGAAAATTGGGGCGTGCAATATTATTCATCCTCTTTACTTTCAGTGCAGAAAACTCACTCCAGAAGTTCATTGAGGATCTCTGAATGATCCAATGTTGTCCTAAATTACTTATGATAATAAATATAAGCCACCTGTGTGTAATCTAGTCTTCGTATAAATGCACCTGCTTTGTGAGAGCCTCAGTGTTCTGTTTACAGCACAGAGAGCATCATGAAGACCAAGGAACACAACAGGCAGGTCCGTGATACTGTTGTGGAGAAGTTTAAAGCTGGATTTGGTTCTAAAAAGATTTCCAAAATTTTAAACATCCCAAGGAGCACTGTGCAAGCAATCATACTGAAATGGAAGGAGTGTCATACCACTGCAAATTATTATTATTATTTATTATTATAGCGCCATCAATTCCATCGCGCTTTACATGTGAAAGGGGTCGTCCATCCATACTTTCATCTCAAACAAGGAGAAGACTGATCAGAGATGCAGCCAAGAGGCCCATGATAACTATGGATGAACTGCAGAGATCTACAGCTGAGGTGGGAGAGTCTGTCCATAGGATAACAATCAGTCGTACACTGCATAAATCTGGCCTTTATGGAAGAGTGGCAAGGAGAAAGCCATTTCTCAAAGATATCCATAAAAAGGGTTGTGTCAAGTTACAAGCCACCTGGGAGACACACTAAACATGTGGAAGAAGGTGCTCTGGTCAGTTGAAACCAAAATTAGAACTTTTTGGGCACAATGCCAAACGATATGTTTGGCGTAAAAGCAACACAGTCATCACCCTGAACACACCATCCCCACTGTCAAACATGGTGGTGGCAGCATCATGGTTTGGGCCTGCTTTTCTTCAGCAGGGATAGGGAAGATGGTTAAAATTGATGGGAAGATGGATGGAGCCAAATACAGGACCATTCTTGAAGAAAACCTGTTGGAGTCTGAAAAGACCTGAGACTGGGACGGAGATTTGTCTTCCAACAAGACAATGATCCAAAACATAAAGCAAAATCTACAATGGAATGGTTCACAAATAAACATATCCAGGTGTTAGAATGGCCAAGTCAAAGTCCAGACCTGAATCCATTTGAGAATCTGTGGAAAGAGCTGAAAACTGCTGTTCACAAACGCTCTCCATCTAACCTCACTCAGCTCCAGCTATTTGTAAAGGAAGAATGGGAAAGAATTTAAGTCTCTCGATGTGAAAAACTGATAGAGACATACCCCAAGCGACTTGTGCTGTAATCGCAGCAAGAGGTGGCGCTACAAAGTATTAACTTAAAAAGGATGAATAATATTGCATGCCTCAATTTTCAGTTATTTTTTTTTTTTAAAAGTTTAAAATAAGCAATAAATTTCGATCAACTTCACAATTGTGTCCCACTTGTTGTTCATTCTTCATCAAAAAATTAAAATTTATATCTTTATATTTGAAACCTGAAATGTGGGAAATGGTTGAAAAATTCAAGGGGGCCGAATACTTTCGCAAGGCACTGTATTGTAAATATTGTATAAATAGTGCAGGGGCAATAATATAATCATATACGTCGATCATGTATGAAGCCCCATGGAAAGTGCAGTTTGTATATAAAAAAATTTGAAATAGTACAATGCAACACTAGCAGTAAATTATAATATAAGATGCAAATTGTGGATAATATGTTGCATAAAGACGGATCCACAGAAAAAATAAATACAATGGCCCTGCAGAGATGAAAATTAATTGAACTAACATACAGACCCTTGTAAGAGTGGTGGACTGGCGCTGTTGCGTTACATAGTTACAAAGTTTGAAAAAAAAAGACCTACAGGCCCTGTCACACACAGAGATAAATCTGCGGCAGATCTGTGGTTGCAGTGAAATTGTGGACAATCAGTGCCAGGTTTGTGGCTGTGTACAAATGGAACAATATGTCTATCATTTCACTGCAACCACAGATCTGCCAAAGATTTATCTGTGTGTGTGTGACAGGGCCTTGTGTGATCGGTCATGAAGATCAGATACAGTGGGTGATTTGTGGCAACGAAGTAGAGAAAACAAAAGTCAAGACAGTGAGAATCTCAAATGTGGTCAGAGACACAGGGTGTAGCCAGCGTTGGAGCTAGAGACTGATCCTCAAATGGACTGTCCCCAGAAGATAGGAGCCAGAAAACGGGAGCCTAGCAGCAAGGCCACTAAAACGTCACTACAAGATACTGGGTGATCCCTACTTGTCCAGGACTCTAGTAGCCAGGCTTCTTAACCATCAAGCTACCTGGTAGACCTTAACTGGCTTGTGAACATAGTTGACCAACTGAGTGGTGGGACTCACTGGACCAGTTAGATTTGAAGCAACCCAGAGGGAAGTTGAACTGTGTCTGATAATGCTGTGCAAAACTGTAATGTGCTGGAAATATGTACATGCTATCTGAAACAAGAGGTTGCAACAGAGAATAAACCATACAGTAAAGAGCTGTTGGTATCCTTATGTGAGTTGTCCCCACACTGTATAATGGCCCCCACAGTAGACCCTACAGTTTGACAGACCCCAACAGTAGTCTTCATACTGTATGATAGCCCCCAAAGTTTATGACAGACAGGGCCCTTGACGAAGGTGACGCAGAAACGTGCGCGTCGGGGCTGGGCGTCACATGTGTGGGCAAAACCTCCATGTCCAGGTCTCTCCTGATCAGGTATCTATTCCCCTCTTTTCATTACTTAAACTTTCTAAACTAATTGTTTTACAAGCGGTCGCCGCTTGGGGTATGTGCACCTTGTTATGCTAAGGCCACTAGTGCTTTATTGTTTTTGGCACACCATTGTTTGCGCATACCCCATGTGGTGTCCCCTCTTTTTTGATTACTCTCTTTTTTGATCACACTGTTACTTTACATGAGACTGACAGTCACATCCATGTCACGTCACCTGTTTCCCAGTTCTGCATTTTTTTACCTTCATTAATATGTGATATACACGTTATGCTGCAGAACTGTGGGTTTCATATTCTGCCTTGATTTTTTTTTCTCCTGGTCACATTTTTTTCATTATCTACTAATCCAATTGTCACAATTTCTGCCATTTACTGGACTTGGTTATTATATGTTACGGAGTCTCTGCCCCCATGCTTTACACTACATGTGATGCCCTCTTTTTCTGGTTTGCACTGCCATTGTGGCGGTCTCTTTTTTAACTATTAAATAAATTGTTTTTTTACCTTATCGGTTTCTCGTGGAATTTTTTTCTACATTTCTGTGTCTCCTATGTTCACATGTAGCATAAATGCTGCGTTTTTCCTGCAGGTGTCCGCACCATGCAACACAATAACAATCTTCTCTGATTGTAGCGTGTTTACTGATTTTTTTATGCGTTTTCCCAGATACTTGATACATATTTGTTGCAGATGTGAATCTGGGTGATTGCGGCATTTTAATACTACAGTTTCAACATTTAAAAATGTAACCGCATTTTTTTTTTTGCTTACTTTTTTCAGGCTCCACAAAAGAGCCTATAGGTAAAAAAAAAAACGCCAAAACCACACGGTGCAGCAGCTTCTTTAGATGCACTGAGGGCGGAGATTACATAACGCTTCAGCCACTTTGCTTGGACATTTAGACCGTGTTCACATGTAGCATAAATGCCGGATGTTTCTGCTTTTTCTTTTTTGCACATATATTCTGCTGTGTGTAATAGTCCAATCAAAGTGGAAGTGATTTCATCAAAAGACGCTGCTGAAATCTGCGGTTTTGTTGCTTTTTTTTCTCCAAAGGTTTCTATGTGGAGCTAAAAAAAAAACGCAGGAGAAAACTGCAGTTACTTTGATAAGTGCAGAATCAAAGCTTTTCTGTACTATAAAAACACTTAAAAATGCAGACTCACGTCTGCAGCAAAATAGCACAAATGCAATAACCTGAGAAGACTGTTATTGTGTAATTTGGTGCAGGAAAACCGCCCCCCCCACAGGATTTCTGCCACGTGTGTGTGACGCCCCTGACCTTATCAGGGTGTCACAGGGTACTGCACGTCTTTCTCTTATAGTGCAAAACTCATCCTCCATGGTTCTGGGATCCTAACTCTGGTATTGTTTTCCATCAGCACACAAATCCTAACCACACCTCACACCACACCCTGTCAGGCACACCAGTGGGTGGTCTAGCTGGAAAAGGGCCACCCGCCTACGGGGGCAGGCAGACTGGTGGGAGGGAGGAAGTCAGTTTTTAGAGTAGCCCTCAAAGAGGGAGGAGTTGAGGGAGTTGTAGCTCCCTGGGAGACTTTTGGTTGGGTTGCAGACGGTGGTCTGGGACTGGAGGAGTCGGAGACCCAGTTGCAGGGTATTGGAGAAGGGTGCCCAGACTTAGTTTCGGAGAATGGTCGGCACCTGAAAGTCCAGTAACCGGACCGGTACCGAGCACGGCGGGGTACAGGACCCTAGATCAGGGAGTAGCTTCACGCAACCTGGTAATTCACCTGTGGAGGCTAGTCTCTTTATGAACTTCCACAAGAGCTCAGAGATCGAAGGCATCAACACAACGAGGTGGATGGGGCTTTCCAGCTTATGCGGCCCACTGAAATCTCAGGTGTCAGCCATCGAGAGCAAAGCTTCCCTATTTAAATATAGAGAGCGGGATCCCAACCGCTTCAGGCCGAGTGGTCACTCAGAAACATCTATCTACATGTGGATGGAGGCAGGCTCCAGTCCACTAAACAATACCAGCGGCGACGGACTCCCAGACGAGCTCCCCAGAGTGGCAGCGGCACCCAGAGACTTGGTTTACTTCTGTGTCAGTCTGTTTAATGGTCGCACCAACATCCACACGGCTTGAGTAAGTACACTGCTCTCCCTGCGTCCTGCCTGCCCACGTAGCCCGCACCACGTTATCCTCCACCTATTCTCTAGAGTCCTGGGGTCTTCCCTACCCGTGGAAGGAACATCATCTGGCTTCCCCGCTCCATTTCCCCCTGGTACTCCCATCGCCAGCGGCGGTACTCACCTTACCGCGAACCACGGGTGGCATCACGAACTCTCCCTTGGAAATATTCTCCCCCTTTAGACTTCGAAGTTGCCGCAAGCCCCCGGGGCCGGAGACCCTCGAGCAACAGCGACCCCGGATCTGAGCAGTTCGACTGATGCTGGGGCGGCACATGTGAACACGGCCGTACAGACACAAAAAAGCAGCATGTCATATAGTGAAGGGTCATAAAGATGAGAAAGTTCTGGCTGCTACCACTATGAAAGAATGAACAGTCTTGGGCATCTGCTGAATGTCCCTCAGTGCAAAATGGGTGTGGCTTGGGTGTGGCTAGGGGCGTGGTCAAAATTTGCTGCAATGTACGACGCATACTTTGTCCCTCTTTCTACTCTTTAAAAATTGGGAGTTATGCGATAGCCCTGCCCCACATTCTGTGCCCCCTCACATTATAATATGCAGTAGTTTGCAAAATATACTAATTAGTTGAAAAAGGAATTTCAGGTATTGATGAATGATGGGAGAGAAAACCAACACAAGTGATGACGTCCTTATATACAAACTGGCTTTACTTGTTGTTATTATTGGGCAGTGTACGCCTCTTCTTTACACTGACTTTTTTTTAAAGCATGTTGTTCAATAATTGTGACCTATGTTGCAGATTTCTAGGACTTTAGACATAATGTTTGTCAATAATAATTGCACAGTTGCTAAGATAATTACCACCAGTCGTTACTCCAGCCTATAGCTGGTAGCAGAGCAGTAATAAGGGAGCATCTAGGCTATTTGCTGCTAATTAGTTGCGAGGTGTAAAGCATCTAAATGTGTGGAATTAGATTGGTATAACAATGTGGTGTGAAGTGTGTCTGTGCTGTTTCATGGGTTTTGGTGTAAAGATGCAGGAGTTGTTTGTAAATTGCAATAATCTGTAATTTGGCTCTTAACTCTGAATTATTTCTGCAGTTTTTTCCTCTTCGCACAGAGCCTGAAGCTCTTTAATTTAGACACAGGAAGAAAGCGATTCTGTAGAGACGTCCCACGAGTTGTGACATGCAGCTCTCCGCCACCCTGCCTGGCACTATAATTGTGGTAGGGCAGCCCTCCACTCATTATTCTTGTTCTTCCACCACGTAATCTGCAAAGTTTTTCATCTCTGCCTGACAGTTTATTCCAGACATAGGTGTACAATACAGGGTAATATTGTGGTACCGTGTTAGCCAGAAAAATCAATTGAAATACTATGATTTGGTCTCAGTAATTCATTTGTAATTTGCCTGAAGAAGGAGCCTTTGTGCTCTGAAAGCTTGCTAATATAATTTTTCTGGTTAGCCTATAAAGGTATCACTCCTAAAATACTTTTGTCATTCTTGGGAGATAGTATTTCAAAAGACATAGGTGTAAGGGGTACTTTGCACACTACGACATCGCAGCTGCGATGTCGGTGGGGACAAATCGAAAGTGATGCACATCCGGTGTCACTGTCGATATCGTAGTGTGTAAATCGTTTTTGATACGATTAACGAGCGCAAAAGCGTCGAAATCGTATCATCGGTGTAGCGTCGGTCATTTCCATAATTTCGGAAGGACCGATGTTACGATGTTGTTCCTCGTTCCTGCGGCAGCACACATCGCTGTGTGTGAAGCCGCAGGAGCGAGGAACATCTCCTACCTGCGTCCTGCGGCTCACGCCGGCTATGCGGAAGGAAGTAGGTGGGCGGGATGTTTATGTCCCACTCATCTCCGCCCCTCCGCGTCTATTGGCCGCCTGCCATGTGACGTCGCTGTGATGCCACACGACCCGCCCCCTTAGTAAGGAGGCGGTTCGCCGGCCAGAGCGACGTCGCAGGGTAGGTAAGTCCGTGTGAAGCTGTCGTAGCGATAATGTTCGCTACGGCAGCTATAACACAATATCATATGTGCGACGGGGGCGGGGACTATCGCTCTCGGCATCGCAAGCATCGGCTAGCGATGTCGTAGTGTGCAAAGTACCCCTCAGATGCAACGTTCATGTGACTAGTGACGCGGCTAGTGGTGGCGGTAGTCTTATAAGACGACAGAAACTAAAATAATTCAAAATTACTACCTAATCTAAATTACAAAGATTATTATGGTACTTTTTATGTGCCTTCCGTTGCTGAACAGGGTTTATCTCCCAGAATATCCCATTTTCCTTCTAATTTCCGCTTGATTATTTTGACCCTTTATTCTGTATATTATTTTTAATTTAAAGTAAACCGTTTTTAAAAGCGTTCCATAAACAATGTACTTTATGTTTAAATAGACTTGACTTCTAGGTCCATGCTCTTATTCAATACTTGTGAAAAGGTCTTTGTTTTACTGTCTTTGTTCATGGATGCAAAATAAATGTACTACAAACATTCCCAGTCCCCAGCATTCTTCACATTCACCCACGGGTAAGATCACTTGGGTGCATTCCCTATGCTCTTGTCTTTTGTTTCCTTGTACATGAAGTCAGTTTTCTATCCCCTGTCTAGATCTGTGAACATGATGGAATATGTGATAAGCGGAATGTGGTCATGCTTTCCCTCATGCTATGTCTGGCCCTGACACTATTTTCTTTTCCAGTGAGATTAGACACAATGGAATGTAATTAAGGGCAGCTCCATTGGCATATCTAGGAACAACCATTATTTCAAGGGTTTGTTGCCTGTTGAACTCTGCATCTGGCTTTGGTGTTAAGATATTCTTTTTTGTGTTTGTGAAAACAATCCTCTCTTTGTTCTTGGTCAGCTACATGGAGTGCCTGGAACATATTGCAGAATGAAAGAAATACAAAGCTTTTTTTTAATATAAGTCGTTTAATAAACTTTGCAGTTGTACAGAAAAGCTTAAAGGGAATCTGTCAGCTGGATTTCACCCAGCAAACTAATGACATGTGCATGTAGCTCTTTCAATGACAAATACAGCAATTGCTTCGTATTTCCACCATTATTGATAAATCAGGGCTTGAAGTGATATACAAATGAGGCTGAAGTCTCATTGGAGATCTGAAGCCTTTGTCACTCCAGCTCTATTTCCCATTTAAGGCAGAAGAAGCAGGAAATCCAGCGATGAAGGAGAACCAGCGATGTAGACGTAAATTTGTCAGCTTTACTGGTCCAAGTAAAAAGTATCCATACAGAAAGTGACATCAAAAGAAGTACAGACAAGGTGTCAGAGTGGGTGATCCTTTTGCTCTATTTACAGATAAGCCTACTGCAAGCTGCTGCAAGAAAACAGGATTGCTTTGCTGCCACAAATGTTCTTGTGTATAGGCCTACTTCACACGTCCGTGTTTCCAGTATCTGTGGTATCCTGTACCCATTATCACCTACGGGGCTGCTCACATGTCGGTGTTTTTACATGAATTGTGGGTTCATGCAAACCACACAGAGATGTCCACTACAAGTCTATGGTTTCGTGAAAAACACATACAGCACACGGATGGCATCTGTGTTCTGTGTGCTGTACATGGTTAACATTGCAAACTATAGGAGCTTTGTAATGTAATTCTTTATCCATACTGAAAAAAGCACTGATGGTAAAAACTGACATACAGATGTTACGCTGATCCAACTCATTGATGACACCAGTGCCGTTTTTCACGTGTTTTATACGGATGTGTGAAAGAGGCCTAAGGGAGTAAGGATAAACAGACGTCAACTGAATCATTGTGTCAACAGTTATCTAATGTGTACAGTGGACACTGTGATGTAGCAGCAAAAAGGCAAATACAGTTCTGGGATGTATTAAGATTATCCCCTCTACTCCTTATTAATCAGACCTGATCTAGAATACTGTGTCCAGTTTTGGGCACCACATTTTAAAAAAGCCAGTGAAAAACTGGAGCAACTTCAGCGAAGAGCAGCCAGAATGGTGCTTAGACTGGAAACTATGTCCTACAAAGAACGGTTAAGGTTACTTTCACACATCAGTTTTTTGGCATCAGGCACAATCCGGCGTGTGCCTGATGCAACGGATCCAGTGCAGAATATGCAAAAACGGATGCGCCTGATCCTTTATTTGATGGATCCGGTATACCGGATCTGTAAAAATCGGATCCGGCGCATCCGGTTTTGCATCCGTTTCGTCCGTTTTTTGCTGGATCCGTTTTTTTCAATAAATTGGAGCATGCTCATTTTACAAAATCGGATCCGGCGGCCACATCCGTTTTTTGCCGCATTACGCCGGCATCCATAGGCTTCCATTGTAAATCGCACCGGATCCAGTGCGATGCGTTTTTTTGTCAGAGACAAAACACGCTACAAGAGACGTTCCATCCGGCCGCTGCATTAGCCAATTATGACGGATCCGGCAAAAGCCGGATGCAACGCCAGGCCATCAGGCACAATCCGGCGCTAATACAAATTAATGGGGATAAAACGGATCCGGTGCCGGATTCGTTTTATACGTTTTTTTCCGGATTGTGCCTGATGGAAAAAAACTGATGTGTGAAAGTAGCCTAAAGGATCTGGGAATGTTTACCTTGCAAAAAAGAAGACTAAGAAGAGACTTAATAACTGTCTACCAAGTATCTGAAGGGATGTCACAGTGTAGAAGGATTTTCCTTATTCTCATTTGCACATGGAAATACGAGAAGCAATGGAACGAAACTGAAAGAGAGAAGATACAGATTAGACATAAAAGCAGGATGTCCTAGCTTACAATCATCGTTCTATAGCCATGGACATTAGTATGGTATTGTCTAAGAGTCCAAACTTGTATCAACAATAAAATCCAATGTGTATGAATAGCTTAACACTAGAACTACTGAGGTAGTCATTTTGACTACTTCGCACTATGTAGTTCTATTAGGTGTCACAAGTCCAGTAGTTCTAGTGTTAAGGATAGGCACAGGCTCAGGTTTAAAAGACCAGATGAGAACCTAGCTTGCTGTTTTAAGGATCAAAGATAAGGACGGTGACTAGAAGATGCCAGCACATTACCAGGAGTAGTCATCATTCAACAGTGTTGCTTAGAAAATGTTCCTTTTCAAGATATTTATTTGGCATCTCAGTCATGTTCGGAGCTTCAAAAAGAACAACAAAGACAGGTGGCCATCATTGAAGCCCGAGGAAGACTCGCCTGCCATTGAATCTGTCTCTAGGGATAACATATAAATCTGCTGTGGTGACAATAACACCTTAAGCATCATTATTTACGTAGATAGTAGAATTGATAGCTATGTTGTGAGTAATGCTATATGTCATATATTTTGTCTGATGCATTCCAGAAATGAAATTTCAATCATATTTGTGGTGCAAATATATTTTAGAATGTCACACAGCCAGTTCCCTCAATACAATAACTAGCCAAAAATATTTGAGTTGACAGTCTCGTGTCATGACACCTGCTTCTTAAGTAGGAACAACTGTAAATCCGGGTCACTATGATACATGTTGTCTTCCAGCTTATCAGTCTTCTTCTAATTACAGTTCCTTTATTATTGATAGTAAATATTCATTTCCTTTGCTTAGAAATCAAAAGGAATATCCAATCTTTGTCAAGAACTAAGAGCAAAAAGTTAAATAAATTTAAAGGGGTTGTCCTATTTGGAGCAGAGTCTCCTGGTGAAAAGCTGATTACAGACTGTGCCGTTGGGATCCCAGTCTGCCTGGCAACCTGTTCAATTTCCCTCTGTGCCATCAAAGGGAAAACAAAGTTAATCACACCAAAATCTGTGGGTTTGGGTGACATGTCTCTGATGAATAAGAAGACTTTCTTGTACAGATTTACAATACTAAACTTCTATATAATTTCCTATAGAGTTCCACAACGTGTAGAAAACTGTAGGACTAAAAACTGTCATCAACCGATTTTCATCAAGAAACCTCATCTTTATTGTTATAATCAACTCTTTAAAATGTACATGATCAAATAGAGCTTTCTAGGTTAATACTAGCAATGTGTCCATTGTGATAGGACACTCACTATGTGTTATGGGGGTCACTCACTCTTCTTGCTTCTGCGAGGTAGCACCCGAAACACAATTCATTAAAAGTTCAAGTGGTTTATTACCTCACACATAAACCGCACTCGAGTTACAAAACACACACGGTATGACAGACCGCTTAACCGCGGGATCGCCCAGCACATTCCCTTGACCCCGGTCAGTATTCAGACATGGATTTCAAGTCCATTTTCCTTCTCCAGAGGGATCTTCATGGATGTCGTAGCCCTCTATAAACTTACCCTGGTCAGATGAAGCAGCCCCTCTCTTCCTTCAGAGGATCCCTTCAGAGAGGGTTCAATACCTCTGTCCAATGTTTAGTAGCATCTATACTCACTAAATCCTGTCAGTGCAGAGCCCCTCTTCCAGGGCTCCTTCTCACATATTACCATGTGCCAAACAAACAGACTCATTCAGACATATGACACACACCCATGGGTGGAGATATGTGGATAGCCAAGACCTATCAATCTCTCCAGCTATCTATAAACCTAGCCCTTAAACTCCTTAACAAAGCTTGTGGCACTACAAGTACCAGAGTAGACATTCTAGATTTTCATCCCAGAGGACAACCACATCTGGGATACATACCGGCCATTTACAATGTAGCCAGTCACCATCTTACACCATACAATTTGGATGCTATAATTGTAGCGCCGGCGTCCCTGTCCCTAAGTATGGTGTCATTTCAGAGCATCCAAGCACTGATGTCCCTGCACTCTCCTGTTCCCCAGCCCTGCAGGGACACTGTTGCCATTACTTCCTCTGCTGCCCCCTTGTCCTTGTGGGTGTGCTTAGCTTGCGTGGCTCCCTGCACTGCTGCATGGCCCATGTGTTGCATGGTGCTCAGTGCTCTTGCGTTGCTGCTCATGTGTAGCGCAGACCCTAGTTCCCCTTCGTGGCTGCCCACGTGTTTTGGCCCCTGGCTCCGACCGACGTCACTAGGTGCCAGGCACTGCGCATGCTGCAGGGGGTTTCCTAGTCCCTAGTCTAGGGTGCGGGCACATGCGCATGCTTCCTGCCTCTTAAAGGGGCAGCACACCTTGAAAAGGTGTCCCCAGCATATCGCTTGGAGGCACAAGGTATTTATGGTTCCCTAGGCACAAGGCCTGTGCTTGCATTTGGTTTCCTGGTCTCCAGTGTAGGTTGTGCACACGTGTGCTCCCCAACCCTTAAAATGGAAGCATGCATGCCTTGCAAAGGTGTCAAGAGCCTATCACTGACAGGCAACAGGTATTTAAGGCTCCCTCCCCTGATAGGAGTTGGCCAAGCAATTCATTAGGTTTCTAACACAGTACCTGGGCGTTGGTCCAGCCTGTTGCTCTGGTTCTCCTGTGTCCAGCTTCAGTCCTGCTTGTAACCAGTTCTGTGTCTGATGAAGTCCTGAACCCGTCCTGTTTCTGTTGCTGGATCCAACCAACTTGTGTTCCTGTGTCCATGTTCCTGGACCCTTGCTGTCTGTGTTCCTGAATCCTGCACCCGTTCCTATGACCTATACCTGAAGTTTGTATTGAACCTGATGTCTGATGTTCTGTACCTGATTATGCCCTGTACCATGTGCCTGATGTACTGAGTCTTTAGCCCTAGGCCTGTAGTCCAGACTCAGTAGTCCTGGGCGTGTATTCCTTGGCATGTATTCCTGTTCCTTGGCATGTATTCCTGGGCGTGTATTCCTGGGCCTGATGTCCAGTGTTCTTCCTGATGTCCTGGGCATGATGTCAGTTGTCCTTCCTGATGACCTGAGCCTGATGACCTGTGCCTAATGTCTGGTGTCCTTCTTGATTTATTATGCCTGATGACCTGGGGCTGATGTCATGGGCCTTATGTCCTGTCTTTCCTGATGTCCTGTGTCCTTCCTGATGTCCTGAGTTTTGTGCTTGCCACTATCTGATGTTCTCTAGTAACTACTTTCCTGTGTCTAGTACCCGTCATGTGTGCCAGAACCTATCTATACCTGTGCATTTCTACCCATTCAGTCCGTAGCTTCACCCCTGTCCTGCTGTCACCCAGCTCTGCTCAGCTACCACAGTCCTGGACACTGCACTGGGAGTAGCACCTAGCGTCTACCTGCAGCCAAGCCCATCCTCACCATCATTGGCTTTGGTGAATACCTGGTTGGCACTTAGGGTAAGCCCGAGTCCAGCTGTGGTCTAGTGGGTCCACTCCTGTTCGCACACAAGAGCATTATAATACAGATTAGCTGTACGGGATTCAATATTTGTTTTGCATGCTCATCATACACTTCAATGATGGAGGAGAGAATCGTGCATGCGACAATAGTTTTTCTCACGGACATTTGGTCTACATATAAAAACCTGTCATCTAAACAGACCCATTGAATTACATTGGTCACTGTGCAGTCCAATAATTACTTGGACCGCACACATCCATATAATAGGCTACTATGAACAAGCCCTAAAGCCCGCTTTACATTCTGCAATGTATCTTACAATGTGTCGGCGGGGTCACGTCGTAAGTGACGCACATCCGGCATCGTAAGGTACATTGCAGTGTGTGACAGCTACGTGCGATTGTGATTGAACAGTAAAACGTTCATCGCACGCACATCGTTCATTTCTCTAGAATTGAACGTCAGATTGTTCATCGTACTCGTGGCAGCACACATCGCAGTGTGTGACACCCCGGGAACGATGAACAGATCTTACCTGTGTCCTGCAGCTCCCGGCTGGTAATGCGGAAGGAAGGAGGTGGGCGGGATGTTTACGTCCCACTCAGCTCCGCCCCTCCGCTTCTATTGGCCAGCTGCCGCGTGACGTTGCTGTGACGCCGAACGTCCCTCCCACTCCTGGAAGTGGACATTCGCCGCCCACATCGAGGTCGTATGGACGGGTAAGTACGTGTGACGGGGGTTAATCGTTTGTGCGGCACGTTCAACAAATTGAACGTGCCGCACATACGATGGGGGCGTTGCAAATCGCATACGCTATCGTATGCGAAATTGCAACGTATAAAGCTGGCATTAGACACAAAAATAATGGGCTCATAGTAATGTACTATAACTTCTATTTCAATAAGGGTTACCCTATAAAATGATGTGCTTAAACTTGGGCACCAATGTTCTTATGTGTTTCTTTTGTTATTTCCTATGTTGATGTACATCCATTGACTGGAAAGTTTGTGACTCATAAGTATACCGACCAAATAATGGTTTTACCATGAGTCACTGAACTTGGAATAGTGTCTCACTTTCTCACAGTGCCCAGGAACTATTTTTATTTTTCAGTACGTGGATGCTCCATTCATTTTTTGCCACTTGTTTTTAACGTGCCCAGCATCAACTATAGCATAAACCACATTCACGCAGGTTCACAACTTTAAAGAGTAGATGTAAAGCAGATGCAGCGGGGTCTTCTTTGCCAGGCAGAGTCTCCTGTCTTCTTCCTGCACTGATTTCCTGCGGTGTGTAACTGGATGATAACATTTAACTTCCTTTCAGTTGCTTATGATTAGAACTGCTTGCTAAACTCATAGTAGCTCTGCAACACCTAACGTTGAGAACAGATTAGTCATTTTGGACAGCAGAGAAGGGTAAATGACTGGTTGTTCCTAATCGTTCTGGTTATATTGTCATTATGGATGACATTGCTATTCAGCCCAAAAACTAAACACATAGATCTATGCAGAGAGCTGTAAATAGACGATTTTGTAAATAGAAGTTTGATGAAGTGAGGACAATATAAGCGCATTATTTCTCAGATATAAGACTAAAGGCCGCTTTACATGCTACGACATCGCTCAAGCGATCTCGTTGGGGTCACGGAATTTGTGACGCACATCCGGCCGCTTTAGCTATGTTGTTGCGTGTGCCACTTACGTGTGATCAGGAAAGGTAGGAAAATCGTTCAAAATCATGAATCGTTGACATGCTCCCCTATTCCCAATTATCGTTGCTGCTGCTTGTACGATGTTGTTCGTCGTTCCAGCGGCATCACACAGCGCTACGACATTAGCGATGTCGTTGTGTGTGACACCTATTAGCGATTTTGAATCGTTGCAAAAACGTTCAAAATCGCTAATCGGTGACATCCCCCCTAATCTCAATTATCGTTGCTGCTGCAGTTACGATGTTCTTCGTCATTCCTGCGGCAGCACACATCACTATGTGTGACACTGCAGGAACGAGGAACCTCACCGTACCTGCGGCCGCCGGCAGTGAGGAAGAAGGAGGTGGGCGGGATGTTACGTCGAGCTCATCTCCGCACCTCCGCTTCTATTGGGCCGTCACCTAGTGACGCCGCTGTGGCGCCGAACGAACTGCCCTCTTAGAAAGACGTCGCTAGGCAGGTAAGTAGTGTGATGGGTCCGATCGATTTTGTGCGCCACGGGCAGCGATTTTCCCTTGACGCACAAACAATGGGGGCGGGTACGCACGCTAGCGATATTGGTAACGATATCGCAGCGTGTAAAGCAGCCTTAAATCTAGGTTCATTTTTCTATATTAAAACAGAAAAACAAAATTCGAAACATGAATTGACATCTATTGTAAAATTATTTTTTCCCCATACCTGATCAGTATTTAAAGCGCACCACTCACCAGGATTTTCCGATATAACATAAAGCCAGTGCTATATTGGCACTATCATGCTGATTCTATACATACCTTCAGTTGTCACCTAAGATGTATAGGTTTTGAAACACAAGCAAGTAAAGTTTGTAAAATGAACAGCTGCCTGAATGACAGCAGCTGCCGATCAGCTGATAGGTGGGATGGGTATATCCCCTCCCTGTTATTTATGCTAATTCTATTATGGAATTATTTTACTTTGTGACTAGAAGGACTGTGGTGATGTCATACCCATGTGACCAAAAGAGGCAGGGCCTCACCCAACATAGCTGATACCATGAAGCAACATTATTGTTCTGTTGGCAGAGGCCCCGCCTCTTCTAGTCACATGGGTATGACATCACAACAGGTTCTTTTAGTCACAAAGTAAAACGATTCCATAATAGAATTAGCATAAATAACAGGGGGAGAGATAACTATGAAAACCCACCCCAGCTATCAGCTGATCGGCAGCTGCTGTCATCCAAGCTGCTCATTTTACCAACTTTACTTGCTGGTGTTTCAAAACCTGTACATCCGAGCTGACAACTACAGGTATGTATAGAATGAGCATGATAGTGCCAATATAGCACTGGCTTTAGGTTATATAGAAAAATCCTGGTGATTTGTGCACTTTAATTCAAGAAGTAGCTAACACATACAAGAAGCAGTCTAAGGTTACACTCACTTGGTCCGATTTTCATCCAAAAAAGTTGGACGAGTGACATGTGTATGTCATTCCATATGTCATGTGAGTGCTATGTGAGTGTGCAATTTTTTTTTCTCGCCTACCATCCGTATGACATCCATATGCAATCCACAGGCCAAATACAGCTGAGAAAAAAAAAATCACAGATCAGCACTGCCGCATTGAATAACATTGGTCCGAGTGCAATACCTTTTTTTCTCGCATGGTATTCGTTCTTCACTTCTGTGCCGTCACTCACAATCTGTAGAATTTGGTCAATGTTTTACAGCTTTCTCTTCTATTTCTCTTGCTCAGCTCTGATGTCCTCTCACTAGCCAGATTCACCCCAAAATGGCTGCTACATTCCCTGCTTCTGCTTTTACACAGGCTATGATAGTCCATCCTGATTGCCTGTGCTATATTGAGTTATGTAATTTGATAGCAGCAAGCATTATAATGAAGACTGCCCAAGATCATGTCTACCTTATGTTGCTGATGTAATCTTATGCCATGTGTAAAATGATGGTGGCCATTTTGGGCAATTTGTGTGAAGCAAACTGTAAATTGTTTTAATTCGCCGGTTTCACTTAATACCTAGAAATTCTATGAGAATTTAATTTACATCAAACTGATTTGCTCATCTTTAGCATCCATCAAATAATTCTTGAATAATAAAAATGACTTTCCTTATAATAATATGTTCCCATTGTTGTATCATGCCCATGAAAAACATAAAATAAATGCTACTGATCCTGACCAATAGAACAAATTTCCACGTTTATCAAGTTTCAGGGGAGTTAAGGGTAAAATAAGGTATGTTTTACAATCTCTCACATGTACGCCGCACTTGTAAAGAAATTAGTAAATCCATAAGCACATACACACATGTACATAAATAATGTATGATAGCATTGAAAGCTAATATTGAATAATATATAAGCAAACATTGATAGTCCCTTGGTGAACTACCTAGTATACCTAGTAATGGAGTTCAGAGACCTTATCATCGTGTGAAGAAGAACCTGCATGCAGAGAGTTTATTTCACAGAAATCACTGGCGTGTGCGACTTCAGTCCAACTTAAGGCTACTTTACAGCTGCGATATCGGTCCCGATATCGCTAGCGTGGGTACCCGCCCCCATCTGTTGTGCGACACGGGCAAATCGCTGCCCGTGCCGCACAACATCGCGCAGACCCGTCACACATACTTACCTGCCCGGCGACGTCGCTGTGACTGGCGAACCGCCTCCTTTCTAAGGGGGCGGTCCATGCGGCGTCACAGCGACGTCACTGAGCGGCCGCCCAATAGAAGCGGAGGGGCGGAGATGAGTGGCCAGAACATCCCGCCCACCTCCTTCCTTCCTCATAGCGGCCGGGAGGCAGGTAAGGAGAGGTTCCTCGTTCCTGAGGCGTCACACATAGCGATGTGTGCTGCCGCAGGAGCGACGAACTACATCGTTACTGCTGCAGTAACGATAATCGAGAATGGACCCCCATGTCGGTCGGATGTGCGTCACAAATTCCGTGACCCCAACGACTCCGCATTAGCGATGTCGCAGCGTGTAAAGCACCCTTTAGTGCATTTATCATACGCTCAAGTCACACGTTCGCATGTCACAGATTTGCCTACGCCAAATTCAATCTGTGTTACAAAAGGATCTGAGATCTGTGGTTCAACATGATGAATAAACCAAATGTCGTTTAATTGGACCACTGTGCCAGTTTTTTATATACAGTGCATACAAAAGTTTGGGCACCCTGGTCTAAATTACTGTTATTGTGAACAGTTATGCAAGTGGAAGATGAAATGGTCTCTAAAAGGCATAAAGTTAAATATGACACATTTCCTTTGTACCACAAATACTGTATATCAAAAAGACTGACCCATACCTCCAACAGGTGTGAGCAGGTGCTAGCTGAAAATGCATTATAACTACAAAACACATACAGCTGCACACTAAAATGCTAACAATGAATAAGGGAACTCGGATATTGCATTACTGCTCTAGAAATATTTGAAAAAAGAGATACTTAGCTTATGTATTGGCCAATGCATATGAACCCAGTCACCACGGCAAGGTATATCTCTGTATACCGGGAACCAAACTCAAATACCTCTATCTAGGTTAAAAACCTATATGTCTGGGAAGCTAGGCTCCAGCTATAAAGGAGAAAGAACACAACCTGGTTACAGGGCGGAGTGCTCAATCAAAGTTAGGTTCCCGGTATATAAAGATATACCTTGCCGCTGATTACTGGGCTCACATGCATTGGCACAAGACAGCAAAAAACACAAAATGTGAGAATTAAAATATACCTTACATGAATTGGCCAATATGTAAGCTAAATATCTCTTTTTCCCATAGCAGTAATGAAACACCAGAGTTCTCTGATTCATTGTTAGCATTTTAGAGTGCAGTTGTATGTGTTTTACATTTACTTTGTATGTTACTCAAATATATATATATATATATATATATATATATATATATATATATATATATATACAGTTAGGTCCAGAAATATTTGGACAGTGACACAATTTTCGCGAGTTGGGCTCTGCATGCCACCACATTGGATTTGAAATGAAATCTCTACAACAGAATTCAAGTGCAGATTGTAACGTTTAATTTGAAGGTTTGAACAAAAATATCTGATAGAAATTGTAGGAATTGTACACATTTCTTTACAAACACTCCACATTTTAGGAGGTCAAAAGTAATTGGACAAATAAACCAAACCCAAACAAAATATTTTTATTTTCAATATTTTGTTGCAAATCCTTTGGAGGCAATCACTGCCTTAAGTCTGGAACCCATGGACATCACCAAACGCTGGGTTTCCTTCTTAATGCTTTGCCAGGCCTTTACAGCTGCAGCCTTCAGGTCTTGCTTGTTTGTGGGTCTTTGCGTCTTAAGTCTGGATTTGAGCAAGTGAAATGCATGCTCAATTGGGTTAAGATCTGGTGATTGACTTGGCCATTGCAGAATGTTCCACTTTTTTGCACTCATGAACTCCTGGGTAGCTTTGGCTGTATGCTTGGGGTCATTGTCCATCTGTACTATGAAGCGCCGTCCGATCAACTTTGCGGCATTTGGCTGAATCTGGGCTGAAAGTATATCCCGGTACACTTCAGAATTCATCCGGCTACTCTTGTCTGCTGTTATGTCATCGATAAACACAAGTGACCCAGTGCCATTGAAAGCCATGCATGCCCATGCCATCACGTTGCCTCCACCATGTTTTACAGAGGATGTGGTGTGCCTTGGATCATGTGCCGTTCCCTTTCTTCTCCAAACTTTTTTCTTCCCATCATTCTGGTACAGGTTGATCTTTGTCTCATCTGTCCATAGAATACTTTTCCAGAACTGAGCTGGCTTCATGAGGTGTTTTTCAGCAAATTTAACTCTGGCCTGTCTATTTTTGGAATTGATGAATGGTTTGCATCTAGATGTGAACCCTTTGTATTTACTTTCATGGAGTCTTCTCTTTACTGTTGACTTAGAGACAGATACACCTACTTCACTGAGAGTGTTCTGGACTTCAGTTGATGTTGTGAACGGGTTCTTCTTCACCAAAGAAAGTATGCGGCGATCATCCACCACTGTTGTCATCCGTGGACGCCCAGGCCTTTTTGAGTTCCCAAGCTCACCAGTCAATTCCTGTTTTCTCAGAATGTACCCGACTGTTGATTTTGCTACTCCAAGCATGTCTGCTATCTCTCTGATGGATTTTTTCTTTTTTTTCAGCCTCAGGATGTTCTGCTTCACCTCAATTGAGAGTTCCTTAGACCGCATGTTGTCTGGTCACAGCAACAGCTTCCAAATGCCTTTTAACTACTTCATTGATTACAGGTTAACGAGGGAGACGCCTTCAGAGTTAATTGCAGCCCTTAGAGTCCCTTGTCCAATTACTTTTGGTCCCTTGAAAAAGAGGAGGCTATGCATTACAGAGCTATGATTCCTAAACCCATTCTCCGATTTGGATGTGAAAACTCTCATATTGCAGCTGGGAGTGTGCACTTTCAGCCCATATTATATATATAATTGTATTTCTGAACATGTTTTTGTAAACAGCTAAAATAACAAAACTTGTGTCACTGTCCAAATATTTCTGGACCTAACTGTATATAGAGACACACAGGTGCATCTCAATAAATTAGAATATCATCAAAAAGTTAATTTATTTCAGTAGGGAGACACATATATTATATAGTCATTACAAACAGTGATATATTTCAACTGTTTATTTCTGTTAATGTTAATGATTATGGCTTACAGCCAATGAAAACCCAAAAGTCATTATCTCAGAAAATTAGAATAATTACCATAAATCAATTGCAAAGGCTTCCTAGGCGTATAAAATGGTCCTTTAGTCTGGTTCAGTATGCTACGCAATCATGGGGAAGAATGCTGACTTGACAGATGTCGAGAAGGCAGTCATTAACACACTCCACAAGGAGGGTAAGTCACAAAAGGTCATTGCTAAAGAAGCTGGCTGTTCATAGAGTGCTGTATCCAAGCATATTAATGGAAAGTTGAGTGGAAGGAAAAAGTGTGGTAGAAAAAGGCGCATAAGCAACCGGGATAACTGTAGCTTTCATAGGATTGTTAAGAAAAGGCCATTCAGAAATTTGGGGGAGAGTCACAAGGAGTGGACTGCTGCTGGAGTCAGTGCTTCAACAAGAGCCACCACACACAGACGTATCCCGGACATGGGCTACAACTGTCACATTCCTTGTGTCAAGCCACTCATGACCAATAGAGAATGCCAGATACATTGTACCTAAGCCAAGAAGAAAAAGAACAGTACTGTTGCTCAGTCGTCCAAGGTGTTGTTTTCAGATTAAAGTAAATTTTGCATTTCATTTGGAAATCAAGGTCCCAGAGTCTGGAGGAAGAGTGGAGAGGCCACAATCCAAGCTGCTTAAGGTCTAGTGTGAAGTTTCCACAGTCAGTGATGGTTTGGGGAGCCATGTCATCTGCTGGTGTAGGCTCACTGTGTTTTATCAAGACCAACGTCAGCACAGCCGTCTACCGGAAAATTTTAGAGCACTTCATGCTTCCATCTGCCGACAAGCTTTTTGGAGATGACAATTTCATTTTCCAGTAGGACTTGGCAACTGTCCACACTGCCAAAAGTACCTTAATTAGTAAGTAATTACTTAAAGGGAACCTGTCATGAGAAATGTCCCCTAAAACCTCACAGATTCCCCCTCTGCAGCTCCTGGGCTGCATTCTATAAAGGTCCCTGTTATGATTGTGGCCACTTTCTGACCTAAAAAAAGTGTTTATAAAGTTGTACCTTTTTTGCTTCTGATTCTGTAAATCCGTCACGGGGGCGGGCTGCCTGATGGCCGTTATTCCGCGCTTTCCCCCTCGGCCTGCTTCGTTCTGCGCAAGCGCGCTGCTGGTAATCTGATCTCCGCGTCTCCTCCTGATCGGTGTAGTCACTGCTCCGCGCTCCTCCCATCTATTTCCTGCCTCGGGGCAAGATGGGAAGGAGGTGACGTGGGGGTCAGCAGCAGCGCGCTTGCGCAGAACGAAGCAGGCCGAGGGGGAAAGCGCGGCCCCGCGATTATGGGCGGTTGCTTAGGAATAAACATCACAGCACCGCCCATAATCTTAACCCTGCGTGCACGTCACCAGTGGTGACGCTAGGCACAGTGCTCATCCCCGAGAGATGGGCACTGGGCATGCGCGGCGATGGATGGAGCAGGGGGCGGCGTCCAGAAGTATTGTAATCAGCGATGGGGGCGGCATACAGGACCAGGGGGCAGAATAACGGCCATCAGGCAGCCCGCCCCCGTGACGGATTTACAGAATCAGAAGCAAAAAAGGTACAACTTTATAAACACTTTTTTTAGGTCAGAAAGTGGCCACAATCATAACAGGGACCTTTATAGAATGCAGCCCAGGAGCTGCAGAGGGGGAATCTGTGAGGTTTTAGGGGACATTTCTCATGACAGGTTCCCTTTAATAAGTATTATACTAACCACAGTATCATTGTGCTTGATTGGCCAGCAAACTCACCTGACCTAAACTCCTTAGAAAATCTATGGGGTATTGTCAAGAGGAAGATGACACACCAGACTCAACAATGCAGATGAGCTGAAGGCTGCTATTAAAGCAACCTGGGCTTCCAGAACACCTCAGCAGTACCACAGGGTGATCGCCTCCATGTCATGCCGCAATGATGCAGTAATTCATGCAAAAGGAGCCCCGACCAAGTATTGAGAGCATTTACTGTACAGACTTTTCAGTAGTTTAAAGTCATTTTTTCAGTTGGTCTTATATAATATTCTAATTTTCTGAGATAATGACTTTTGGGTTTTCATTGGCTGTAAGCCATAATCATCAACATTAACAGAAATAAACACGTGAAATAGATCACTCTATTTGTAATGACTCTATATATGCATTTCCCTTTTTGTATTTAATTACTGAAAATAATTAACTTTTGTATGATATTTATTGAGATACACCTGTATATATCTAATATATGAAGCTGAGTGTATGTATGTATGTGTGTATGTCCGCTAAAGGAATCAGCAACGTCGCATTTAAACCCACACTAAAATGCTAAGAAACTAACAACAGTCAAAGAACTGTGGAAGAGATTGGAAGACGAGTGGACCAAATCACACCTGAGCAGTGTGAGAGACTAGTGATGTCCTGTGGCCGCAGATGTGCTGAAGTCATTCAAAGCAAAGGCCTGTACACTTCCTACTGTATGGTGACTGTTGTTACCTTCAGAAAATTTAGTTATAATCTTTCTCTGTGCTACAGTCATTGCTGTCTTTAATCATCACGTTTTGGGCAAAATAAAGGTTTTATGAAATGATAAACTTTGGATCTTTTGAAAAACACTGTTCTAGTGCCATGGTGTACTTCTTAGGGTCCAGTCACACTAAGCAACTTACCAGCGATCCCAACAACGATAGGGATCGCTGGTAAGTTGCTAGGAGGTTGCTGGTGAGATGTCACACTGCGACGCTCCAGCGATCCCACCAGCAACCTGACCTGGCAGGGATCGCTGGAGCGTGGCTACACAAGTTGCTGGTGAGCTCACCAGCAACCAGTGACAAGCCCCCAGAGCCGCGTGGAAGCTGCTGCGCTTGGTAACTAAGGTAAATATCGGGTAACCAACCCGATATTTACCTTGGTTACCACCGCACGGAGCTACACGTGCAGAGAGCAGGGAGCAGCGCACACTGAGCGCTGGCTCCCTGCTCTCGTAGTTACAGCACACATGGGGTTAATTTCCCGATGTGTGCTGCAGCTAAATGTGCACAGAGCAGGGAGCAGCGCACACTGCTTAGCGCTGGCTCCTTGCTCTCCTAGTTACAGCACACATCGGGTTAATTAATCCGATGTGTCCTGCAGCTACATGTGCACACAGCAGGAGCCGGCAGCACAGGCAGTGAGAGCGGCAGAGGCTGGTAACAAAGGTAAATATCGGGTAACCAAGGACAGGGCTTCTTGGTTACCCGATGTTTACATTGGTTACCAGCCTCCACAGAAGCCGGCTCCTGCTGCCTGCACATTTAGTTGTTGCTGTCTCGCTGTCACACACAGCGATCTGTGCTTCACAGCGGGAGAGCAACAACTAAAAAATGGCCCAGGACATTCAGCAACAACCAACGACCTCACAGCAGGGGCCAGGTTGTTGCTGGATGACACACACAGCAACATCGCTAGCAACGTCACAAAAGTTGTTCGTTAGCAGCGATGTTGCTAGCGATGTTGCTTAGTGTGACGGGGCCTTTACAAAAGAAAACCTCAAATGTTGATCAATGTAGATTAAATTATTTCTGAATAAAGCAAGTGATCATATATTGTTCTCTAATTTTTTTTTCCAAAACGTTTTTTATTGATTTTTCAAATTTGTAAAAACATGACAAGTATCATTGCAAAAGAAGAACATTCGTCTGACAAAATGTGACATAGAGGTGGGTGATACCCCAATTTGGAGTTCCATGTTGCTGTTCGATTTAAGATAGTATACAGTAACATTAAACCAAAACATAGGTAATGAAATATAATATAACATATGCAATACAATTCGTTAAATCTCTGTGTCGTCCCTGAATGATTTCAATTTTGCTAGCGTGTCTTGGTATTCCCAACCGTCTCGTCTCCCCCTCCCGCCAGAGCCCCCTCCTAGGTGATTCTCAGTTTACCCAGGCTGTCCTGAATATCGCTCAGGATATACCACTCCGAGTGAACAAAAGGTGCCATCAGGTTAATTATTTCTCCCTGTGTGAATTGGCTTTCAATAAAATGTCTCCATCTCACAAAAAACTTGGCTGTCAACCCATCTTTATCCCTCTCCGCTTCTAGTTTTTCCCACTTCAGAAGGTTGTGTAGTTCGCCCACAACCTCCTTTATGGATGGGCCCTCCCTTTGAATCCAGTGTTTTAAGATGCAACGCTTAGCTATCATGGCTATGTCATGCATTATTGCGTATTTCCTCTTTTCCTGCGTGCTCGGTCCTCCTCCTACTCCTCCCTCAAAGGAGTGGAAAATCCACACCATTAAGTCTAGTTTGCTGAAAATTCCCCATGTTGACTGGGCAAATAGTCTGACTTGGTTCCAGAACCTAGCGATTGTCTCACATTCCCATAGCCCATGCAGCATATCCGTTTTTTCTTTTTGACACTTAGGACACCACCTATCCCTACCTGGTATGTTGAAACCTATAATGGCCCTATGTAGAATTCTGAATTGAGTGTCTCTCCATCTCTCATTGGTAATATGTTTCCGCACTTGTACCCATCCTCTCAGTATATCATCCACCACTTCTTCCCTTCCCAATTGTTTCCCCCACGCTTTTAAAGTCCGACTATCCTCCCGTGAGATAAGCACCCCCCTTAGCGATCGATAAATTTTAGAGACATTTATACTTGTTACATCACATTCCAGTAACTCATCAATCGAACTTCTGTTCAGCTCTCTTCCAACCACACCCAGGTCTCCTATTATTCCATGTTTCAATTGTTCATACTGGATGACATGTGAGCTATTAAGGTTGTACTTATCCAACACTTCCCGACCTGTCATCCACCTCCTGTCCTCCACATTCATAACATCTATCATTCTCCTGACTCCCCTCTCTTTCCATCTAGTAAATAGCTTGTTTTCTCGTCCCAGGGGAAAATTTGGGAATGCCCAGGGGTTCAAGTACTTGGACACTTTCCATGAGAGCCCCAGTTTTTTCCTTACCGACTTCCATGTTAGCATGGTGTCTCGGAATATAATTGAGTTCCTTATGTGCCCTTCAACCCTGGATAGTGGGGAGTGCAGAATGGACGTCAGATCCCACGGTGACGCATATTTAGTTTCCATCGCATGATCTGAGTGCCTACTCGTTCCTCTCACCCAATCAATTACATGCCTCATGATACATACAAGATTATACCCTTGGACATCTGGAAAGTTTAGACCTCCCTCCTCTGCTGACTTCATCAGCGTACGCAGCTTTATTCTGGGTTTCCTTCCCCTCCACAGAAATTCTGTATACGCGGAGTTGAGCTTATTCACATCCTTTAGTTTTAGCAATAGCGGGATTGTCTGGAAGGGATACAGCAGCCTAGGAAAGCTCATCATTTTTATCAGGTGGCATCTTGCCAGTAATGGAAGTGGCAGACCTTTCCATCCCTTTAATTGAACTATAATTTTCCTGATTAGCGGTCCATAATTCAAGTTATAGATTGTTTCCACCGATCTTCCTATATGCACTCCCAGGTATTTAATTGAAGATTGTGCTATAGGAATTCCACATAGACAGCCATCCCTTATTTGTCCCCCCATTGTCCCATGATGCCCCTTTAGGAACATGATCTCGCATTTTTTTTTGTTCAGTTTGAAACCGGAGAATGAGCCAAATTTTTCAATCAAGGCAAGAGTCTGTGGCAAATCCGCACCAGGGTCCCCCATATAAAGTATGATGTCATCAGCAAAAAGCGCTGTCTTTACTTCTGAACCCCTTATCTTGATTCCTTTAAAGCTATTTTGTCCCTGTAGTATTCTTGACAACGGCTCGATTGCCAGGTTGAATAAAAGAGGAGATAATGGGCAGCCCTGTCTTGTTCCCTTCATCAAAGGGAACACGTCTGATAGAAAGCCCGGAGTGTGTACCCTAGCTCCCGAGTTGGCATAAAGGTTTCTAATGTAAAGTCTCATCTTGCCTACAATCCCTATGGCCTCCATTACCCTGTCTAACCACCCCCAATTTACATTATCAAACGCTTTTTCTGCGTCAAGTGTAACTAGGGCAGGTCTAGCCCCTCCCTCAGTGAGACCCAGTCTAACCGCGTCTACCACTAGAATTGTCTTTCGGATATTGGTAACGGCATTTCTCCCCTTGATAAACCCCACCTGGTGATTCGTAATGATCCTAGGTAAGATCTCGGCCAGTCTATTAGCCATGATCTTGGACATAATTTTTAAATCCTGATTTATGAGCGATATAGGTCTATAACTAGAGGGATCATCCAGGTCCTTGGTTCCCTTGGGGAGTAATTTAATATATGCTATGTTGGAATTTTTGGGTATTTCCGCCCCTCCCAGGAAAGCATTAAAGACTGAGGTTAGATCCGGCGAGATCAGATCCTTCAGAGCCTTATAGAATTCACTATTGAAACCGTCAGGTCCCGGTGCCTTGTTGGTGTTAAGCTCCCCAATTGTTCTCGTCACCTCCTCTACTGTGATATCTGCGTTTAAGGCACTCAAATCTTCCTCCGTCAAGCTAGGCATTTGGGCTTGTCTTAGCCACTCTGCCTCATCAGTCATGTCGTTATTCCCTGACCCATATAGTTTTCTATAGTAATCTCCCAACAGTTTATTAATGTCCTTAGGATCCGTAGTCACCTCTCCCCCCTTTGTTTTCAGTTTAGAGATCACTGTCATCTTTCTGCTGCCCCTTGCCAGATTGGCCAACATCCTTCCCGCCTTGTTGCCAAACCTATGTAAGTCAACCTCCTTGTGCGACCAGAATAGTTGTTCCTTTTTTTTGGCCCATTCGTCAAATCCCTCTTTTGCCTCCAACCATCTGCCTTTTGTCATGGGAGATCTATTTGTCACATAATTTGTATATGCTACCCGTACTGCTTCACTATGGAAATTATAATTCTCATTGGTTTTCCGTTTGATCATGGCTGCGTACCCCACCAGACGGCCCCTTAGGACCGCTTTTGCCGTTTCCCAAAATATCACTGGGGACTCTCTATGTTCCTTATTGTCCTCTGCGAATTCTCCCCACCACTCCTGTAGCACCTTATGGAAATTATCTTGCCTGAGAAGGAACGATGGGAATCTCCATATGATATCTGTACCTCTCCTGAATTTCTCTCTAATGCCCAATCTCACCGGACTATGATCAGAGATCACCATATTCTCTATCACACAATCTTGCGTTCCACTCAGTAAGTCTTGCGAGATCCAGAACTGATCAATACGTGACCAGCTATCATGAGGGTGAGAGAAGTGTGTATACTCTCTGTCATGTGGGTGAGTTAGTCTCCAGATGTCTTTCAGTCCTACGTCTTCTAATGTTACATCCCTATTGTCTAAACTCCTGCCCACATTAGCTGTCCCTTCCTCGCTCCTCCTCCTATCTTCAGCTGAGTCTGGGACAGTGTTAAAATCGCCTCCCACTATAATGTTAGCCTCCCCATCTGCTAATATGGTGGCCTTTATGTCATCATGAAATGTGATTTGTTGTGAATTTGGGCCATAGACATTATAAATACTGAGTTTACCCGCTGGACTAACGATTGTTAAGTGCTGCCACCTTCCATGGTCGTCTGCCTCATGTGCCACTACCTCATGACTGAATTGTTTATTTATTAGAATCATAGTGCCCGCTTTTCTACCTTGTGCCGCTGCCCCGTAAACGGTGCCCACCCAATGTTTCTTCATGCGGAAAAAGTCCTCCCCCCCCAAGTGGGTTTCCTGTAATAAGGCAATGTCTGTCTTTAGTCTTTTCAGATGTCTCAATATCATTGCTCGTTTGTTAGGTGATCTCAGCCCTTTAACATTCCACGTAGTTATCTGTATCATGTTAACCTGTGTATTCTGCTTTTACTACTCCCTCCCCTATGGGCCCCTGCATCAAGGAAGACGAGATGTTCGACACTAGAATCACAGTTGGTACCACAAAATCGACACTCCCTTTCCCCACCTTGCAAATATAACAAATACAACAAAAAGCATGTAACTGTAAAACATATTTTCCCTTCCGAGAAATCCACGGCGCTTCCCGCCACGTTGGTGAGCTCCCCTATTCCTAGCCAAAATATGTAGCTCCCTAATCACCCCCCAAAAAATATATGTTCTATCCCCGGACTAACTTGAATAAGCCTTTGAAAAATATGCAAAAATTAGCACAGTATGTCAAAACCTCAGCAAGATTCTCCAGTCCTACTTATCTCTGACTCCAGGTAGCCATCAGTCCGCCCAGAACAGGCCCACTTCATTTGAATTTGGATGATGTTCCTGGACAAAGGAGAAAAAGAAAAAAAGAAAAAAAAAAGACCAAGGGGAGAGAAGATGGAGAAAGAAAGGAGAAGAACAAAAAAAAAAAAAAAAAAAAAGGAGAGGGGGGGGGAAGAGGACCCAGACTTTGGGATGTTTTCCTCTCTTTTCTCCCTTCCCCCTCCTCCTCTCACCTCCCCAACCCTCTCTCCGTAATGCATCCTCCTCAACGCCTCTCCCTGTTTGGGAAGAGAGAAAAAAAAAAAAAAAACAGGCAAAAAAAGGAAAAACAATGAGCGAGTTCCAGTTCAGGTATCATGGTTTCTCTCCAAGGGTTGGTTCCTGTGTTCCAGGCGAGAATTATGCTGTCGACCCGGGCTTGGCCTCCTTTCCTCCCAGGTCTCGACTTGCTTTTGTCCCCCAAAACGTCCCACATCTCTTCCTGAGCTTGTGGGGGATCTTCTTCTATTATTCCCTTCTCCACTAGCTCCTTTTTCTTGCCTTTCTGACCTAGTCTTGTCGAGCTCTGCCATGAGAATGTTTTCTGCTTCTTTGTAGTCCTTGTAGTATACAAACGAGCCATTGGGGTTTCTAACTTTCAGTGTAGCGGGGTATAATAGCTGGCACTTTACTTTTTTGTTGTACAGAAATGAGCAAATTTTGGTAAATTCTTTTCTCCTTCTGGATACTTCCGCTGAATAATCCCCAAAAATTAGCAGTCTGTTGCCTTGATATTGTAGTGGACGCTTTCGTTCTCTAAAGGCCCTCAATATTTCCTCCTTATGCTTATAATCAAGGTATTTGACAATCACCTGCCTGGCTCTTATCGGGGTATTCTTGTTTGAGTTTTGGCCCTCTCCCTTATTCGCCTCCTGGTGTCTCAGTGGACCCACTCTGTGGGCTCTTTCAACTCTGAATTTCGCCTTTATGCCCAGGGCCTGCGGTAGCTCCAACTCGCATATATTATCCAACTGTCCAATCGATACAGACTCTGGCAACCCGACTATACGTAGGTTGTTTCGTCTCGATCTGTTTTCCAAATCGTCTGCTTTATCCTTCAAGTATTCATTAGATTTTGCTAGAGCTGCTATTTGTGCCTGCATAGCCAGTATTGTCTCCTCGGAGTCAGATATTCTCTGCTCTGATTCTGCCAGTCTAGAGGCATGGGCATTTATCTGTTTTTGCATATTAGCTAATGATGTTTGTATGGCTGCCTCAATAGCCACTTTAACCTCTTTTGACAAGTGTGATGTCACTTCTTCAGCCAGTTTTTTATAGTCCACATTAAGCTTTTGTGTGTACTTGTCTTGGCCTGCAGGTGGTGCTGTTTTCTTAGTTCTCTTTGTCTGGACTGGGCCACCACCTCCATCCCCCAATAGCTTGCAGGCTTGTGATGTTGGTGTAGTAGGCTGCTTTTTGTTTCCTTTGGAAGGGGTACTATGAATTCTTGCATTTGACTTCCTGTGAGTCTGAGTGGGATTAATCTCCCTGTGCTGTTTGTCAGTTTCATACTCCAACACTGCTGTGTCTTTGAGCTGCCCTGCTTTGTCTGCATCCTCTCTCCCCTCTGCCTCCATATCTCCTTCATCCTCCCATTGCGATCCACGGTCATCAGTCCCCTGCATCCACCTCTCTCCTGCTGTGTCCTCCTGTGACTCCTCGCTCATATCTTCCTTATCTCCTGTCTCCTCGCTCATATCTCCCTTATCTCTCCCCTTCCAGCTCTGTGTTTGCTTTTCTGTGTCTCTCACCATGCGTTCAGGCTCCTCCCCCATCAGGCTCGGCGCCATTATCTTATCTTCTCCTCTGTCCATATCAAAGCTTCTCCAGGCTGACTCACCGCTCCCAGAGCTTCTCAGGAGGTACCGTTCCATAGCTGTCTGCTTTAGGTAACCTCCTGTGCTGCTCTCTGTTTGGTGGCTCGTCCGGGGGGTCTGTTTTTAGTCGGTTTCTGTGAGGGGTGGCAGGAGATTCTCCTCTAAGCTTCCACCTCAGCCAGGACAGGAACAGGAAGTCGTTCTCTAATTTTGATCTCCCGTGTATATATGTTTATATTTTTTTTCATCTTTTACATTTTAAAAATTACAAAAAGGAAAATGGGTTAATGCAAAAGTTTAGACACCCTTGGAGATTTATATGCACAGATAACTTTGACCATGCTTTCAGACCTTAATTAACCTGTTAGGGTTATGGCTTGTTCACTATCATTTGATGCAAATTTCAAAGCTTTATAAAACCTAGCTTCCTATAACTTTGTGACAAAAAACAGCAGCCATAGGTTATTCTAAACAGCTGCCTAGCACTCTGAAAATGAAAATGGTGGAGGCCAACAAAACATGAGAAGGCTGTAAGATAGCAAAGCGTTTTCAAGTTGCCTTTTACACAGTTTGAAATGTAATTAAGAAATGGCCGTTAACAGGAACAGTGGAGGACAAAATAACGTTTGGAAGACCAAAGGAAATTTCTGTGAGACCTGCTCATAGGATTGCTAGAAAGGCAAATCAGAACCCCAGCTTCACTGCAAAAAACCTTCAGGAAGATTTAGCAGACTCTGGAGTTGTGGTACATTGTTCTAACGTTCAAAAACACCTGCACAAATATGGCCTTCGTGGAAGATTCATCAGAAGAAAATCTCTCCTGCGTCTTCATAATATTTAGCGTCAGAATTATGCAAAAAAAATCTGATACATTTTGGAAACAAGTCCTGTGGGTGGATGAGGTTAAAACAGAACTCTGGCCACAATGATCAAGGTATGTGTGGAGAAAAAAGGGCACAGAATTTCAGGAAAAGAACAAATTGCCAACCATGCTTTGGGCTTGTGTTGCATCCAAAGGCACGAGGAATATTTCATCGGTAGAAGGATGAATGGATTCAATGAAATTTCAACAGTCTTGATGCAAACATACGATTATCCATAAAAAAGCTGAAGTTGAAAAGAGGATGGCTTCTACAAATGGATAACGATCCTAAACACACGTCAAAATCCACAACAGACTATCTCAAAAGGCGCAACCTGAAACTTTTACAATGGCCCTCACAGTCCCCTGATCTGAAAATCATTAAACATCTGTGGCTAGACCTCAAAAGAACAATGCATGCAAGATGGCCCAGGAATCTCACACAACTGGAAGACTTCTCCAAGGACGAATGAATGAAAAGAATTGAAAGATTCTTGGCTGCTACAAAAAGCGTTTACAATCTGTGGTACTTGTCAAAGAGGGTGCTACTAAGTACTAACCATGCAGGGTGACCAAACCTTTGCATCAGCCTAAGTTCTATTTTGTTAATTTTAAAATGTAAAAAATCAAAATATTAGTTTCCCCCTGAAATACAAAGGAAATGTGTCATCTTTATACTTTGTAGAGATCATTTTATCTTCAACTTGGGCTCACAACAGTAATTTTGACCAGGGGTGGCCAAACGTTTGCATGCCACCGGAGACCACACTTACTGCACAACAATCGAAATTCTATATCAGTATGTCTTTGCAGTGTGGGAGAAAACCCCCAGAAACACAGGGAGAGCATACACACTAATTGCAAATGGTTGTCCTTAGATGGATTTCAAAACACGACCACAGAGCCACCATGCTGCCCCAAATACTGGCTTCATGTAAGGGGTACTTCTCACATAGCGAGATCACTGCTGAGTCACGGTTTTTGTGACGCACCAGTGACCTCATTAGCGATCTCGCTGTGTGTGACACTGAGCAGTGATCTGGCCCCTGCTGTGAGATCGCTGCTCGTTACACACAGTGCTGGTTCATTTTCTGGACGTTGCTCTCCCGCTGTGAAGCACACATCACTGTGTTTGACAGCGAGAGAGCAACGATGTGAATGTCCAGGGAGCAGGGAGCCGGCGTCTGGCAGCCTGCAGTAAGCTGTAACCAAGGTAAATATCGGGTAACCAAGCGAAGCGCTTTGCTTGGTTATCCGATATTTACCTTGGTTACTAGCGTACGCCGCTCTCAGGCTGCCAGCGCTGGCTCCCTGCTCCCTGCACACGTAGCCGGAGTACACATCGGGTAAATAAGCAAAGTGGTTTGCTTATTAACCCGATGTGTACTCTGGCTAGGAGTGCAGGGAGCCAGCGCTAAGCGGTGTGCGCTGGTTACCAAGGTAAATATCGGGTAACTAAGTGAAGTGCTTTGCTTGGTTACCCGATATTTACCTTAGTTATCAAGCGCAGCATCGCTTCCACGCTCGCTGCTGGCTGGGGCTGGTTACTGGTCGCTGGTGAGATCTGCCTGATTGACAGCTCACCAGCGACCATGTAGCGACGCACCAGCGATCCTGACCAGGTCAGATCGCTGGTGGGATCGCTGGAGCGTCGCTAAAGTGTGACGATACCCTAATAACAGAGTATCCTTTTGATCACCAGACAATGGAAAAATCAACAATACCTTCTACTATTGGATAGCATGCAATACCATCCAATTGATTGTTTATTTTTTACAGAACTACTTATTGAAAACTCATGGACACATCGGAAACCATAGATTTCTAGCAAAATACTTCCTTAAGGAAAGAGCAAATATAAAACATATTAGCCGCATCATTAGTCCAGGAATTTATAGATGTCTGGCAACACTGCCCTCTTCCTACAACAAAGCAGACAACATTCGCACAGCACATAGTTCCTCATCATTCCTGTGTACAAGGAACATACAACTATTTTACTAGTAGAACTGTTTATGATGGATCAGGCCATTGGTGGGTATGTAGGAAAAACGCAGCAAAAACGCACCTATATTTACAAGCATTTTTTGTGACATTTCCAGGCTCTCTCTGACAAGGTGCAGTATTGGCTGCAGTTTTGGCTGCAGTTTGTGAACAGAAAAAGATGCAGCGTGCGCATGTAGCCTAAGGCTGGGGGCACTAGTGCGATCCTTGCATGACACTCGGCTCACGCTGGCAGTACAGCAGAGCCGAGTGTCATGCTAGTATCCCTGCGACTGAGGTCCGACCGTGTGAGCGGACTTCAGCTGTGGGGGATCTGGCTGGCACTGAGGAGGAGAGGTAGGGATTTATCTCCCTCTCTCCTCTGTAGCCGGCTATTGCCATTCTCGCTCTGCATGCGCGGTACATCGATGTACTGAGAGTGCAGTACGATTTTTTTCTCGCCCTATACACTTGCATGGGTGCGAGAGAAAGAGTCTCAGCTTACAGTTGCAGCATGCTGCGATTATTTTCTCGGTCCGATTAGGGCTGAGAAAATAATCGCACATGTACGCTGACACACAGGCTAATATTGGTCCGAGTGGAATGCGATGTTTTATCGCATTCCACTCGCACCGTTTTTCTCGCCGTGTGTCTTAGGCCTAAATCAGATGCTGGATGGCAAGGGGCCAACACACAGCTCTTTGACTTCAACTGCTCCTGTGGGGCATCTGTGGATGTAACATATGATGGCATCTGTGTTGGGCATCTGCGTGGTTGTCAAATGTTGGAATCTGTAGCTGGTACACCATAAAGGGGGCTTTGTGGCTTACTGTTAGACTGAAACTAAAAACTCAGAAGCAGTAGTATAAGGCCTAAGACACACGGCATGAAAATCGGAGCGAGTCCAATGCGATACAACATCGCATTCCACTCAGACCAATATTAACCTATGTGCCAGCACCCATGAGCGATTATTTTCTCAGCCCTAATCGGACCGAGAAAACAATTGCAGCATGCTGCGATTGTAATGCATTCCTAGTTTCTCTCGCACCCATTCAAGTCTATGGGGGCGAGAGAAAAATCGCACTGCACTCGCGGTACACCTGAGCACCACGAGTGCAGGGCGAGAATGGTAATAGCCGGCTATGGAGGAGAGAGGCAGATAAATCCCTCCCTCTGCTCCTCAGCACCGCCCCTCCCCTCCTCATTACTGGCACGCCCCCGCAGCTGTGGTCCGATTGCATATTCGGACCTCATTCGCAGTGACACTCGCATGACACTCGGCTCCCGCTGTGCTGCCAGCATGAGCCGAGTGTCATGCGAGGATCACATTAGTCCCCGTGTGGCCTCGGCCTAAAGCAGAAACTAATAATGATGAATTGCAGGCCAGGAAAAATTTCTTTAAAGGCAACCTGTCAGGTGTAATATGCAATAAGAACCACGAGCAGTTCTGGGTGCATATTGCTAATCCCTGCCTAACCGTCCCTGTATACACTAGCATAGATAAAGAAATCTTTAGAAAAGTATTTGTAAAGATCTTATATCATATGCTAATAAGCGAGGGGACTAGTCCCAAGGGCATTGCTTCCCTTGCAAGTCGGCCACCTCAGCATGTTAGTACACCCCTATGGGTGTGCTAACATGCTAATGAATGCGCAGCATCAGAGGATGATCTCACTCACCTCAACGGTGCCATCGCCACCCAACACTGAATTTTAGCTCAGAGCGCATGATCCCGGTCTTTTGGTCATGCGCACTACTTCCGTTTGAAGCCGAGACGGGTACACCCGCTTCATAGTGCGCATGACTGAAACTCCAGGGATCATTCAACAAGTGAAAAATCAAAGTTCACCACCCGATATAATTAAATTAACACAAGAAGAAGTAGGCCTGCGTCTGAGTAAATTAAATATTGACAAATCCGCAGGGCCAGATGGCATTCATCCACGAATATTGAGGGAATTCAGCTCCATAATCGACAGACCACTGTATCTCATCTTTTTAGACTCGCTTGTAACAGGGTTAGTGCCTCAGGATTGGAGGATTGCTGATGTGATACCGATATTTAAGAAAGGTAAGAGGGTAGATCCAGGCAACTACTGTCGTGTAAGCCTGACATCAATAGTATGCAAATATTTGAGGGCATTTTAAGGGATGACATGCAAAAATATATTGCAGAAAATAATATAACTGACAGACAGCATGGATTCATGAAAGATAAGTCGTGTCTAACCAACCTGTTGGAGTTCTATGAGGGGGTAAGTGCAAACCTGGATATTGGTAATGCAGCTGATGTGATTTATTTGGACTTTGCAAAGGCATTTGATACTGTACCACATAATAGCCTTATACTAAATCTCCAGAAGCAAGGACTAAAGGAAACTATATGCAACTGGGTAAGGAATTGGCTAAAAGATAGGAAACAAAGAGTAGTCATAAATGAAACATTCTCTAAATGGGCTATAGTCAGCAGTGGGGTGCCGCAGGGATCTGTGCTAGGTCAGATTCTTTTTAATCTCTTTATTAATGACCTTGTGGATGGAATTGATAGTAAAGAGTCAGTCTTTGCTGATGACACCAAACTATGTAGGATATTAAAAACTGACCTTGATAGTACAATATTACAAAAAATAAGATGTCAGAATGGGCAGATACTTGGCAAATGAGATTTAATGTTGATAAACGTAAAGTAATGCACCTAGGACGGAGTAATCCTATAGCTGCGTATACATTAAATGGAAGTAAACTCGGGACTACAGAACAAGAGAAGGACTTGGGTATTCTCATTACAAATAAGCTGAGCAGCAGCACTCAATGTCAAGCAGCAGCTGCAAAAGCAAACAAGATTCTAGGGTGTATAAAAAGAGAGATTAGATCCCGGGATCCCAACGTATTGTTACCCCTCTATAAATCACTTGTAAGGCCACATCTGGAATATGGGATCCAGACTTGGGCTCCACATTTTAAAAAGGACATTCAGAAGTTAGTTCAAAGGCGGGCAACTAGACTATTACAAGGAATGGAAGGCCTCCCATATGATGACAGGTTGAAAAAGTTAGATATGTTTAGCTTAGAAAAAAGACTTCTCAGAGGAGATCTCATTTATATGTATAAATATATGTGTGGTCAATATAAAGGACTGGCACATGACTTATTCCTTCCAAAGACAATACTAAGGACCAGGGGGCACTCACTGCGAGTGGAAGAAAAGCGATTCCGACAGCTAAATAGGAAAGGGTTCTTTACAGTTAGAGCAGTCAGACTGTGGAATACCCTACCACAAGAGGTAGTAATGGCAGATACTATAACAGCTTTTAAAAAAGGGCTTCATGATTTCCTCACTACACACAACATTGTTGGTTATAAATGACTTAGAGGTACTTTACACGCTGCGACACTGCTAGCATTTGCTAGCGATGTCGAGCGCGATAGCACCCGCCCCCGTCGCACGGCCGATATGTGCTGATCGCTGCCGTAGCGAACATTATCACTACGGCAGCGTCACGCGCAGATACCTGCTCTGCGACATCACTGTGACCGGGGAACCGCCTCCTTTCTAAGGGGGCGGTTCGTTCAGCGTCACAGCAGCGTCACTGAACCGACGCCCAATAGAAAAGGAGGGGAGGAGATGAGCGGCCGGAACATACCGCCCACCTCCTTCTTTCCTCCTTTTCTGGTGGACGGAGGTAGGAGATGTTTGTCGTTTCAGCAGTGTGACACATAGCGATGTGTGCTGCCGCAGGAACGACAAACAACATCGTACCTGCAGCAGCACTGATATTATGGAAATGAACGGTGTCAACGAGCAATGATTTTGCACATTTTGCGCTCGTTGATCGTCGCCCATTTGTTTTACACGCTGCGATGTCGCTACCGACGCCGGATGTGCGTCACTAACGACGTGACCCCGACGATATTTCGGCAGCGATGTCGCAGCGTTTAAAGTACCCCTTAGTGACAAAATGTAGAACTGGTGGAGGAAGGTTGAATTAGATGGACCCAGGTCTTTTTTCAACCTAAGTAACTATGTAACTATCTAACTATGAGCATGGCCGGCTTTAGGCATGTGCGACTTGTGCGGTCGCACACGGCGCCGACGGCCATGCTTCAGGGAGGGGCGCAGCAGAGAGGTAAGCAGTTGTACATTTCCTAGCTCCTCCAGTCCCAGCACAGCGTTTTTACTGTAACCGCCGCCGGTTACTTACTTAACTTTATGTAGCGCCTGGCCAGCCGGGCCCACCACCTTCACCGAGCCCCAGTCACAGCTGCAGCAGAGGGGCGCGGTGTCGCTTCAGCCACTACTGCAGTCTGCACATGACTAAGGTGCATGCAAAGTCCTTCTAGGGCATCGCATGCAAATTAGCCATGTGGTGGGCGAGGCACTGTGAATGGAGCAGAGCAGAAAGGTGGCGCGTCATCCCGCAGCCCAATGTGATGAGGTTATCACTGAGCACCTCATCACGGTGCTGCGGGCAATGCGGAGCTGGCGAGCCCGCGGCATCCGGCAGGGAGAGGTAGGCGCTCTATGAGCTGAAGATTGCCGGGGGTGGTGGGGGAGCCGCTGACTACAGCCGCGGGGGGCGGCCGCTGACTACAGCCGCTGGGGGCGGGAGGGCGCTGACTACAGCCGCGGGGGGCGGGGAGCTGACTATAGCCGCGGGAGGGGGCGCTGACTACAGCCGCGGGTGGTGGTGGGGGCCGCTGACTACAGCCGCGGGGGCGGGGTGGCGGGCGCTGCCTCCAGCTGCAGGGGGCAGGGGGGGCGCAGACTTCAGGGGCGGTGGGGGGGGCGCTGACTACAGCCGCGGGTGGTGGGGGACGGCTGACTCCAGCCACGGGGGGCGGGGGGGTGCTGACTGCAGCCGCGAGTGGTGGGGGGGCCCGCTGTTCCAGCCCCGGGTTGTGGGGGCGCCCGCTGACTGCAGCCCCTGCCTTGCTTTAGCTGGATCTGTGGAGGGCACACATCCAGCTGAAATGCATCGCTGCTCAGAGAGGACGCTGCAGGATGTGGGAGCTGGGGAGGGTGAGTAAAATGTTTGTTTTTTTTCTTTTTGCGGTAGACAAATATACGAGGAGAGACCCAGGAAAGGCACATATACACAAGAAGGTGGAGATATATACCAGGAAGGGGACAAAAATAAGGATGGGGACATATATACCAGAATATGGCCAGGAGGGGAATATATATATATATATATATATATATATATATACACATCAGGAGGAGCCTAAGTTGTGGATATATATATATATATTTGCTGGGAAGGGACAAATAAACCAGGATGGGAACATTTATACCAGGAGGAGGACATATACGAAGAAGGAGACAGAAAGAAGGATGGGGACATATATGCCAGAATGTGCCCAGGAGTGGGAAATACATACCAGGAGGTGCCCAGGATTGGACATATACACCAGGATAGGGACAAATAAACCAGGATGGGGACATGCATACCAGGAAGGGCCCAGGATGCAGACATATATATCAGGACTTGGACATATATACCAGGAGGATATTATACAGAGAGATAATGTGTGTGGGGGGATAGTATACAGAGGGGTAGTGTGTGTTGGGTGATATACAGAGGAGCATTGTGTGTGTGTGTGTGTGAGGATATATATAAAGAGGGGCAGCTTGTGTGGGGGATAGTGTATAAAGGGGCAGCGTACATGAGGGATATTACACAGAGGGTCATTGTGTGTGTATATTATACAGAGATGCAGTGTGTAGGGGATATATAAAGGGGCAGTGTGTGTGTGTGTGTGTGTGTGTGGAGGATGCTACACAGATGAGCAGTGTGTGGGATATTATACAAATTGGCAGTGTGTGTTGGTATTTACACAGGAGCAGTGTACGTGTGGGGACATTATACAGAGGAGCAGTATGTGGAGGGGATATATTGAGGAGCAGTGTTTGTGGGGAGATATTATACAGAGGAGCAGTGTGTGGGAGGATATTATACAGAGGAACAGTGTGTGGGAGGATATTATACAAAGGAGCAGTGGGTGGGAGGATATTATACAGAGGAGCAGTGTGTGGGGGGGTATTATGCAGAGGGGCATTGTGTGTGGGGGATATTATATTAATAAACAGTGTGTGTGGGGGATACTAAACAGAGGAGCAGTGTGTGGGGGGATATTATACAGAGGAGCAGTGTGTATGTGGGGATATTATACAGAAGACCAGTGTGTGTGGGGGTATTATGCAGAGGGGCATTGTGTGTGGGGGATATTATACAGAGAAGCAGTGTGTGGGGGATATTATACTGAGGAGCAGTGTGTGGGGGGGATATTATACTGAGGAGCAGTGTGTGGGGGGATAGTATACTGAGGTGCAGTGTGTGTGTGTGGGAGATAGTGTACTGAGGTGCAGTGTGTGTGGGGATATTATACAGAGGAGCAGTGTGGGGGGATATTATGCAGAGGCGCAATGTGTGGGGGATATTATACAGAAGCGCAGTGTGTGGGAGAGATATTATACAGAGGAGCAGTGTGTGTGTGTGTGTGTGTGTGAGATATCTTACAGAGGGGCAGTGTGTGGGGATATTATACACAGGGATATCATGTGGGGGTACACTGAGGGGCAGTGTGTGGGGGAATATTACAAATAGGGGCAGTGTGGGAGAGAGATTATGGAAAGGGGTGGTGTAGAGAGTATATTATGGAGAGAGGAGGTGTAGGGGGTGTATTATTAATTTTTTAAGGGAAATGCTTTATTTTCTGGAACAACTTTAAAGGTGCTAACACTTTTGGCCATGACTGTGTGTGTGTGTGTGTGTGTATATAAATAAATATATATATATATATATATATATATATAGATATATATATATAATATACACACACACACACACGTTTTTCCAAGAATGGTGGTGAGTGTGGAGGGTTTGAGGGGTGGAGTCGGAGCTGGGGTGGGGTGTATTATCCATGGATACGGCTTAAATGGTTGAAATCGGAAGACCTCTAAAAAAATGAGTGACAGACGTGGTGATATTAATGTGGATTTGAGGTGCAGATTCTCCAGCACAAATTTGTAATTTATTGTACATTTGAAGAGATCAATTTTCTTAGGATATAAAAAAAGATGGTATCCAGTCCTTGTTTGTTTCCTGGGAAACTGGGTAAAAAATCAGTAGGTGGGGGGCACCAAAGGGCAGTTTTGCACAGGGCACCATTCAGGTTAAGGCCGGCCCTGACTATGAGTACTGAGCCAAAATCCAGCATCGGGCGGCGATGGCAGTGGAGGCGGAGAGGTGAGTGAGAGCATCCTGTGACGCTGCGCATTCATTAGCATGTTAACACACCCACAGGAGTGTACTAACATGCTAAGAAGGCCGACTTGCAAGGGAAGCAACGCCATTGGGACTAGTCCTCGCGCTCATTAGCATACAATAAAAGATCTTTAGAAATACTTTTTCTAAAGATCTCTTTATCTATGCTAGTGTGTACAAGGACGGTCAGGCAGGGATTAGCAATATACAGTTAACAGAAAGCAAAATTCCTTAAATGTCAATTTATTAAATATGCATTAAAACTGTCATCTGACAAATAACCATAAACAAAAACACTCCCCTTAAAAGGTACCACACAGTAAGGACAGATTAGGCAAAAGCAAGGTAGGTAAACAGGGCTGCCGGACCGGATCAATCTAATACTTCAATTGCCCTGCTACTGCCCCTAATAAACCGCCCTACTGGCCTGCGGAGGTCGGCACCTTAATAAGCACAAATGGTGCCCCCGCTCACCGTGGACTAACCCTAAAGGTCCCTAAACTGTCCCTCTCTCATCATGTGAGTACCAAACCACCACTAACCACATATACAAAAAACATCTCTATATGTCTGGTCCCTACTGTACAACCAGGCTCCTGAGTCCTGACCTCAACGTAATGAACTGATAACTACTTCATATTGAATGTCTGCGTCCATCAAACATTGAGTCAGTAACTGCACTAATAGTGTTAATGCACCAACCAATTTTTCACTTCAATGAGTGTTATTGTGCATACAAATCTAATTCACATGCAGTATACAGTAACAGATGTTTGGATAAATTACTTCCCTTTAGAAGTTTGATGACATATCGTAGCCTCGACGCGTTTCTCCTGCCTCAAAGGTTCATCAGGAGGCTTTGAAAAGGGAAACATTTCCCAAGATGTGGCAGATACTGAATGTGCTCCTGCAGATAACATGTGTCAATTGTGTCCTGTGTTGGGATCACCTTGATTAACTTTTTTGTCTTTTAATCGTTTTTTGCAATGTTACTTATTACTTTATCTGTCCTGCATTTTATCATTATTGGTTTCTAACACAGAGGTAGCATTCAGCACTTCTGAGGGGCAGATGATGATATTTGTGGGACGCCCTGGCCTATCAGGTCGTCACAGGGTATTGTGCAATCTGCCCTTCTGAACAGTATCCACCCTCCTTGGTTACGGGTCCTGGTCCTTTGGTGTTGCTAACAGCTTAAGCCAATCAAAATCCTAGGAACACTTCACACTTTACCCACCAGACACACCATTGGGGGTCTGAAGGGAATAGGGCCGCCCACTTGGGTGGTTGGTGAGGGGAAAGTGAAGAAAGTGAGAGTTGAGCTGGAGTTGTGGAGGAGAGGAGTCGAGTGGAGATAGCAGAGAGAGAGGAGGCTGAGGTGACTCTCTGAGATGGAGAGGTCACTAGCCTGGAGCAGGGCTCCTGAGGACTAGGTGGCAGACATTGGTCTTGGCCTGGTAGGAGCTGGAACCCCGCTTGCAGGGGAGTAGTGTCAAGGGGCACGGACAGCCGAGGAGGGCAGCCGGCAGCCTTGAGCTATCACCGGGCAGGGGCCAGGGCACGACGGGGTACATGGACCTCAGGCCGGAAAGTAGCTTCACGCGTTCCGGTAATTTACCCGACGGGGGTGAAGACTTCACGATTCATCCCCAACCCGCTCCAAAATCGGGGTACTAGCGCACCGATGGGATAGCACTTTCCCAATACAGTCCAAAGAAATCCTATGTGTGAACCCTGAGAGCAAGCTCACTCCGTTAACCATACGGGTGAGCGGGACCCGAAGAGTTTTATATTTGAGGGTCCAAACAGAGGCAAAGGTGCCAAGGACAGGGCCACAGGCTAACCGCAACACCAAGGGCACGGACCCAAGTGTGCTCTCCACAAGCTGCAGCGGTGCTCAGAATTCTGTTTTACAAGCTGTCGGTGTTGTTATTTCTGGACTGAGTGAGTATGCTGAAAACCTCCCTTTTCCTATCCCCTACGGCACCCAAACAACAACCATCTCACGAGCCCCGGGACACAAAACCCCCTACCCACGGAGGGGTTAAACATCAGCCTGCCCCCCACCATCGTCACCGAGCTCCCCAACGGCAGCAGTGGTCCCTCACATTACCACACACCATGGGTGGCGTCACGAACTTTCTAACTCTTTTGTACATATCCCCCCCTCTTCTTTTAATCTGGGTGTCAGCGCGGAGCCCCCAGATCTGGAGACCCCTCGAGCCACCGCGGCTCTGGATCCGAGTGGCTCGGCCGCTGGTGTGGGGGCGGTACATATGCAGCATGTCCAATTTCATCTGAATCATACTGTGAATTGGGGCAAAACCCTGTGTTAGCATCATAGTCATTGTCAGAATGTGAGTATATGTGTGTGCAGGGGCAATGGGGGGATAGAATGCAATGTGAAGCACCCAACTTTGTTTTGGTGGGGGCATCATTCTCTGTGTGCAGGAGCATTGTCTCTCTACATGTGTGGTAACATTACTGTGTGGGGGCATTATAGTGTGTGTGGGTGTTTGCACTGAGGGGAAATCATACTGTGTGGGGTGGTGGTGAGCACTGTAGGGGCATCATACTGTGTGTGGGGGTGTGGAAACTGTGGGGGCATTATACTGTGTGGGGGGCGAGCACTGTGGGGGCATCATACTGTATGGGGGGGACACGGGCACAGTGGGGATATCATACTGTGTGGGGTGGCGGGCACTATGAGGGCACCATACTGTATGTGAGGGGCAGGTGCTGTGGGGGCATCATACTTTGTGTGGGGACTATGGGGATATTATGCTATGTATGTGGGAGTGGGGTAGGCGGCTCCATCCTGTGTATGCGCTGGGCACTGTGGGAACATCGTACTGTTTGTGGGAGTGGGGGAGTGGGGTAATGGGGGGAGTGGGGTAGTGGGGGGGGGGGGCGAGCACTGTGAGGGCATCGGGCACACATAAATGACCTGGCAAGGTCACGGGTGCAGTATAACACATTGCCGTGGGGCAGTGCGAGTCTCTTTAGAGTGGGCTGATGACTATGTAGATACTGTGGCTGCTGGTCCGCTAGTATGGCCACCTACAGCTGGGTCACGGTTATCCAGCATCTGCTGTGAGAGTAAACAATTCACCTTGTGGCGATTGCCTCATTTTCAGCTCCGGCTGTGTAGAGTGCAGGGCGGGCTGTGAGGGGCGATAAACTACAGCACTGCAGCTATGTGAAATGATTGGTCGGGTAATTCCATCATTGTGATTAGCCGTCCCCTCAGTGCGAGGCTCAGCCCTGTGATTTATGGGTGCTATTAGCATTTGTCTGCAGCATCTATAGTCGCCAAGATGGCGCTGCAGCTCCAGTGTCGGAGACAGAGTGGTGCGGAGCTGCCCGGCCTCTAGTGCTCGTCAGCGCTCAGGGCTTATCCCACACAGGAGCGGCGGCGGCGCTGTGAGCAGAGCAGACGCCTGTGACCGGAGCGGTGCGGGGCTGCGGAGCGGACGGAGACAATACATCAGCCGCTGGGTGCGGGGATCCGGGGAGGACTGTGCCCCCCGCACTGCAGTCTGGGGATAACTTGGCTGGGTGGTGTCGGGGAGGGGGGGCGAGCAGTGAAGATGAATCGAAGTTTTAGCAAGTCCCAGACTCTGCGCTATGTGGCGAGCAGCGCCGTGGAGGTGAAGAGCAAGGTGAGGCTGCGCCGCCCGTGTCCCCCCCGGTCCTCTCCCTCCTGCTGCCGTGTATTGTCCGCTAATGAATGGAGGATGGCAGCCCGTCCTGTACACAGCGCTCAGACTCCGCTTTTGTTTCTTGTCTGGCGCTCACTTGGGGAATGTGAAGAATTCTTACTCCAGATTGCTGGGGACCTCGTGTGTCATCCCTATGTGCGATCCCTATGCAACTATCCAGTGTATGATTCCAGTATGTGCGATCCCTATGCAACTATCCAGCGTATGATTCCAGTATGTGCGATCCCTATGCAACTATCCAGTGTATGATTCCAGTATGTGCGATCCCTATGCAACTATCCAGCGTATGATTCCAGTATGTGCGATCCCTATGCAACTATCCAGTGTATGATTCCAGTATGTGCGATCCCTATGCAACTATTCAGTGTATGATTCCAGTATGTGCGATCCCTATGCAACTATCCAGTGTATGATTCCAGTATGTGCGATCCCTATGCAACTATCCAGTGTATGATTCCAGTATGTGCGATCCCTATGCAACTATCCAGTGTATGATTCCAGTATGTGCGATCCCTATGCAACTATCCAGTGTATGATTCCAGTATGTGCGATCCCTATGCAACTATCCAGCGTATGATTCCAGTATGTGCGATCCCTATGCAACTATCCAGCGTATGATTCCAGTATGTGCGATCCCTATGCAACTATCCAGTGTATGATTCCAGTATGTGCGATCCCTATGCAACTATCCAGTGTATGATTCCAGTATGTGCGATCCCTATGCAACTATCCAGTGTATGATTCCAGTATGTGCGATCCCTATGCAACTATCCTGTGTATGTGATTCCAGTAGGTGTGATTCCTCTAACTATCCAGTGCGTGGGGGGGGTGTCATCCTTATGCAGCTATCCAGTGTGTGGGGGGGGTGTCATCCTTATGCAGCTATCCAGTGCGTGGGGGGGTCATCCTTATGCAGCTATCCAGTGCGTGGGGGGGGGGGGTCATCCTTATGCAGCTATCCAGTGCGTGGGGGGGGGTCATCCTTATGCAGCTATCCAGTGCGTGGGGGGGGTGTCATCCTTATGCAGCTATCCAGTGCGTGGGGGGGGTGTCATCCTTATGCAGCTATCCAGTGCGTGGGGGGGGTCATCCTTATGCAGCTATCCAGTGCGTGGGGGGGAGTCATCCTTATGCAGCTATCCAGTGCGTGGGGGGGTCATCCTTATGCAGCTATCCAGTGCGTGGGGGGGGGGGTCATCCTTATGCAGCTATCCAGTGCGTGGGGGGGGGGTGTCATCCTTATGCAGCTATCCAGTTCGTGGGGGGGGGTGTCATCCTTATGCAGCTATCCAGTGTGTGTGGGGGGGGTGTCATCCTTATGCAGCTATCCAGTGTGTGGGGGGGGGTCATCCTTATGCAGCTATCCAGTGTGTGGGGGGGGGGTCATCCTTATGCAGCTATCCAGTGTGTGGGGGGGGGGGTCATCCTTATGCAGCTATCGTGTGTGGGGGGGGGGGGTCATCCTTATGCAGCTATCCAGTGCGGAGGGGGGGGTCATCCTTATGCAGCTATCCAGTGCGGGGGGGGGGGGTCATCCTTATGCAGCTATCCAGTGCGGGGGGGGTCATCCTTATGCAGCTATCCAGTGCTGGGGGGGGTCATCCTTTATGCAGCTATCTAGTGCCTGGTTCCTATGTAACTATCCAGTGTGTTACCCCAGTGTGGGATGACGCACTGGAATCACACACTGGATAGTTACATAGGGATGACGCACTGGAATCACAATGTAACTATCCAGTGTGATTCCAGTGTGTCAGCCCTATGCAGCGTTCCAGTGCTTGATTCCAGTGCCTGATTCCAATGTAACTATCCAGTAAGTTATTCCATTGTGGTATGGCAAACTTGAATCACACACTGGATAAATAGGTTTGACGCACTGGAATCACACACTGGATAGTTACATAGGGATGACTCACTGGAATCACAATGTAACTATCCAGTGTGTGATTCCAGTGTGTGATCCCTATGCAGCTATCCAGTGCCTGATTCCAGTGCCTGATTCCAGTGCCTGATTCCAGTGCCACTATCCAGTGTGTTATTCCAGTTTGGGATGGCACACTGGAATCACACACTGGATAGTTACATAGGGATGACACACTGGAATCACAATGTAACTATCCAGTGTGTGATTCCAGTGTGTGATCCCTATGCAGCTATCCAGTGCGTGGTGTCAGCCCTATGTAGCATTCCAGTGCCTGATTCCAGTGCCTGATTCCAGTGCCTGATTCCAGTGCCTGATTCCAGTGCCTGATTCCAGTGCCTGATTCCAGTGCCTGATTCCTATGTAACTATCCAGTGTGTTATTCCAGTTTGGGATGGCACACTGGAATCACACACTGGATAGTTACATAGGGATGACACACTGGAATCACAATGTAACTATCCAGTGTGTGATTCCAGTGTGTGATCCCTATGCCGCTATCCAGTGCGTGGTGTCAGCCCTATGTAGCATTCCAGTGCCTGATTCCAGTGCCTGATTCCAGTGCCTGATTCCAGTGCCTGATTCCAGTGCCTGATTCCAGTGCCTGATTCCAGTGCCTGATTCCAGTGCCTGATTCCAGTGCCTGATTCTTATGTAACTATCCAGTGTGTTATTCCAGTGTGGGATGGCACACTAGAATCACACTGGATAGTTACATAGGGATGACGCACTGGAATCACACACTGGATAGTTACATAGGGATGACTCACTGGAATCACAATGTAACTATCCAGTGTGTGATTCCAGTGTGTCAGCCCTATGCAGCGTTCCAGTGCCGGATTCCAGTGCCGGATTCCTATGTAACTATCCAGTGTGTTATTCCAGTGTGGGATGGCACACTTGAATCACACACTGGATAGTTAAATGGGTTTGACGCACTGGAATCACACACTGGAAAGTTACATATGGATGACAGTGGAATTCCAGTGCCTGATTCCAGTGCCTGATTCCAGTGCCTGATTCCAGTGCCTGATTCCAGTGCCTGATTCCAGTGCCTGATTCCAGTGCCTGATTCCAGTGCCTGATTCCAGTGCCTGATTCCAGTGCCTGATTCCAGTGCCTGATTCCAGTGCCTGATTCCAGTGCCTGATTCCAGTGCCTGATTCCAGTGCCTGATTCCAGTGCCTGATTCCAGTGCCTGATTCCAGTGCCTGATTCCAGTGCCTGATTCCAGTGCCTGATTCCAGTGCCTGATTCCAGTGCCTGATTCCAGTGCCTGATTCCAGTGCCTGATTCCAGTGCCTGATTCCAGTGCCTGATTCCAGTGCCTGATTCCAGTGCCTGATTCCAGTGCCTGATTCCAGTGCCTGATTCCAGTGCCTGATCCCTATGTAACTATCCAGTGTGTTATTCCAGTTTGGGGTGGCACACTGGAATCGCACACTGGATAGTTACATAGGGATGACACACTGGAATCACAATGTAACTATCCAGTGTGTGATTCCAGTGTGTGATCCCTATGCAGCTATCCAGTGCGTGGTGTCAGCCCTATGTAGCATTCCAGTGCCTGATTCCAGTGCCACTATCCAGTGTGTTATTCCAGTTTGGGATGGCACACTGGAATCACACACTGGATAGTTACATAGGGATGACACACTGGAATCACAATGTAACTATCCAGTGTGTGATTCCAGTGTGTGATCCCTATGCAGCTATCCAGTGCGTGGTGTCAGCCCTATGTAGCATTCCAGTGCCTGATTCCAGTGCCTGATTCCAGTGCCTGATTCCAGTGCCTGATTCCAGTGCCTGATTCTTATGTAACTATCCAGTGTGTTATTCCAGTGTGGGATGGCACACTAGAATCACACTGGATAGTTACATAGGGATGACGCACTGGAATCACACACTGGATAGTTACATAGGGATGACTCACTGGAATCACAATGTAACTATCCAGTGTGTGATTCCAGTGTGTCAGCCCTATGCAGCGTTCCAGTGCCGGATTCCAGTGCCGGATTCCTATGTAACTATCCAGTGTGTTATTCCAGTGTGGGATGGCACACTTGAATCACACACTGGATAGTTAAATGGGTTTGACGCACTGGAATCACACACTGGAAAGTTACATATGGATGACAGTGGAATCCCAATGTAACATTCCAGTGCCTGATTCCAGTGCCTGATTCCAGTGCCTGATTCCAGTGCCTGATTCCAGTGCCTGATTCCAGTGCCTGATTCCAGTGCCTGATTCCAGTGCCTGATTCCAGTGCCTGATTCCAGTGCCTGATTCCAGTGCCTGATTCCAGTGCCTGATTCCAGTGCCTGATTCCAGTGCCTGATTCCAGTGCCTGATTCCAGTGCCTGATTCCAGTGCCTGATTCCAGTGCCTGATTCCAGTGCCTGATTCCAGTGCCTGATTCCAGTGCCTGATTCCAGTGCCTGATCCCTATGTAACTATCCAGTGTGTTATTCCAGTTTGGGGTGGCACACTGGAATCGCACACTGGATAGTTACATAGGGATGACACACTGGAATCACAATGTAACTATCCAGTGTGTGATTCCAGTGTGTGATCCCTATGCAGCTATCCAGTGCGTGGTGTCAGCCCTATGTAGCATTCCAGTGCCTGATTCCAGTGCCTGATTCCAGTGCCTGATTCCAGTGCCTGATTCCAGTGCCTGATTCCAGTGCCTGATTCCAGTGCCTGATTCCAGTGCCTGATTCCAGTGCCTGATTCCAGTGCCTGATTCCAGTGCCTGATTCCAGTGCCTGATTCCAGTGCCTGATTCCAGTGCCTGATTCCAGTGCCTGATTCCAGTGCCTGATTCCAGTGCCTGATTCCAGTGCCTGATTCCAGTGCCTGATTCCAGTGCCTGATTCCAGTGCCTGATTCCAGTGCCTGATTCCAGTGCCTGATCCCTATGTAACTATCCAGTGTGTTATTCCAGTTTGGGATGGCACACTGGAATCACACATTGGATAGTTACATAGGGATGACTCACTGGAATCACAATGTAACTATCCAGTGTGTGATTCCAGTGTGTCAGCCCTATGCAGCGTTCCAGTGCCGGATTCCAGTGCCGGATTCCTATGTAACTATCCAGTGTGTTATTCCAGTGTGGGATGGCACACTTGAATCACACACTGGATAGTTAAATGGGTTTGACGCACTGGAATCACACACTGGAAAGTTACATATGGATGACAGTGGAATCCCAATGTAACATTCCAGTGCCTGATTCCAGTGCCTGATTCCAGTGCCTGATTCCAGTGCCTGATTCCAGTGCCTGATTCCAGTGCCTGATTCCAGTGCCTGATTCCAGTGCCTGATTCCAGTGCCTGATTCCAGTGCCTGATTCCAGTGCCTGATTCCAGTGCCTGATTCCAGTGCCTGATTCCAGTGCCTGATTCCAGTGCCTGATTCCAGTGCCTGATTCCAGTGCCTGATTCCAGTGCCTGATTCCAGTGCCTGATTCCAGTGCCTGATTCCAGTGCCTGATTCCAGTGCCTGATTCCAGTGCCTGATCCCTATGTAACTATCCAGTGTGTTATTCCAGTTTGGGGTGGCACACTGGAATCGCACACTGGATAGTTACATAGGGATGACACACTGGAATCACAATGTAACTATCCAGTGTGTGATTCCAGTGTGTGATCCCTATGCAGCTATCCAGTGCGTGGTGTCAGCCCTATGTAGCATTCCAGTGCCTGATTCCAGTGCCACTATCCAGTGTGTTATTCCAGTTTGGGATGGCACACTGGAATCACACACTGGATAGTTACATAGGGATGACACACTGGAATCACAATGTAACTATCCAGTGTGTGATTCCAGTGTGTGATCCCTATGCAGCTATCCAGTGCGTGGTGTCAGCCCTATGTAGCATTCCAGTGCCTGATTCCAGTGCCTGATTCCAGTGCCTGATTCCAGTGCCTGATTCTTATGTAACTATCCAGTGTGTTATTCCAGTGTGGGATGGCACACTAGAATCACACTGGATAGTTACATAGGGATGACGCACTGGAATCACACACTGGATAGTTACATAGGGATGACTCACTGGAATCACAATGTAACTATCCAGTGTGTGATTCCAGTGTGTCAGCCCTATGCAGCGTTCCAGTGCCGGATTCCAGTGCCGGATTCCTATGTAACTATCCAGTGTGTTATTCCAGTGTGGGATGGCACACTTGAATCACACACTGGATAGTTAAATGGGTTTGACGCACTGGAATCACACACTGGAAAGTTACATATGGATGACAGTGGAATCCCAATGTAACATTCCAGTGCCTGATTCCAGTGCCTGATTCCAGTGCCTGATTCCAGTGCCTGATTCCAGTGCCTGATTCCAGTGCCTGATTCCAGTGCCTGATTCCAGTGCCTGATTCCAGTGCCTGATTCCAGTGCCTGATTCCAGTGCCTGATTCCAGTGCCTGATTCCAGTGCCTGATTCCAGTGCCTGATTCCAGTGCCTGATTCCAGTGCCTGATTCCAGTGCCTGATTCCAGTGCCTGATTCCAGTGCCTGATTCCAGTGCCTGATTCCAGTGCCTGATTCCAGTGCCTGATTCCAGTGCCTGATTCCAGTGCCTGATTCCAGTGCCTGATTCCAGTGCCTGATTCCAGTGCCTGATCCCTATGTAACTATCCAGTGTGTTATTCCAGTTTGGGGTGGCACACTGGAATCGCACACTGGATAGTTACATAGGGATGACACACTGGAATCACAATGTAACTATCCAGTGTGTGATTCCAGTGTGTGATCCCTATGCAGCTATCCAGTGCGTGGTGTCAGCCCTATGTAGCATTCCAGTGCCTGATTCCAGTGCCTGATTCCAGTGCCTGATTCCAGTGCCTGATTCCAGTGCCTGATTCCAGTGCCTGATTCCAGTGCCTGATTCCAGTGCCTGATTCCAGTGCCTGATTCCAGTGCCTGATTCCAGTGCCTGATTCCAGTGCCTGATTCCAGTGCCTGATTCCAGTGCCTGATTCCAGTGCCTGATTCCAGTGCCTGATTCCAGTGCCTGATTCCAGTGCCTGATTCCAGTGCCTGATTCCAGTGCCTGATTCCAGTGCCTGATTCCAGTGCCTGATTCCAGTGCCTGATTCCAGTGCCTGATTCCAGTGCCTGATCCCTATGTAACTATCCAGTGTGTTATTCCAGTTTGGGATGGCACACTGGAATCACACATTGGATAGTTACATAGGGATGACTCACTGGAATCACAATGTAACTATCCAGTGTGTGATTCCAGTGTGTCAGCCCTATGCAGCGTTCCAGTGCCGGATTCCAGTGCCGGATTCCTATGTAACTATCCAGTGTGTTATTCCAGTGTGGGATGGCACACTTGAATCACACACTGGATAGTTAAATGGGTTTGACGCACTGGAATCACACACTGGAAAGTTACATATGGATGACAGTGGAATCCCAATGTAACATTCCAGTGCCTGATTCCAGTGCCTGATTCCAGTGCCTGATTCCAGTGCCTGATTCCAGTGCCTGATTCCAGTGCCTGATTCCAGTGCCTGATTCCAGTGCCTGATTCCAGTGCCTGATTCCAGTGCCTGATTCCAGTGCCTGATTCCAGTGCCTGATTCCAGTGCCTGATTCCAGTGCCTGATTCCAGTGCCTGATTCCAGTGCCTGATTCCAGTGCCTGATTCCAGTGCCTGATTCCAGTGCCTGATTCCAGTGCCTGATCCCTATGTAACTATCCAGTGTGTTATTCCAGTGTGTGATCCCTATGCAGCTATCCAGTGCGTGGTGTCAGCCCTATGTAGCATTCCAGTGCCTGATTCCAGTGCCTGATTCCAGTGCCTGATTCCAGTGTGTTATTCCAGTTTGGGATGGCACACTGGAATCACACACTGGATAGTTACATAGGGATGACACACTGGAATCACAATGTAACTATCCAGTGTGTGATTCCAGTGTGTGATCCCTATGCAGCTATCCAGTGCGTGGTGTCAGCCCTATGTAGCATTCCAGTGCCGCATTCCAGTGCCGCATTCCAGTGCCGCATTCCAGTGCCTGATCCCTATGTAACTATCCAGTGTGTTATTCCAGTGTGTGATCCCTATGCAGCTATCCAGTGCGTGGTGTCAGCCCTATGTAGCATTCCAGTGCCTGATTCCAGTGCCTGATTCCAGTGCCTGATTCCAGTGTGTTATTCCAGTTTGGGATGGCACACTGGAATCACACACTGGATAGTTACATAGGGATGACACACTGGAATCACAATGTAACTATCCAGTGTGTGATTCCAGTGTGTGATCCTTATGCAGCTATCCAGTGCGTGGTGTCAGCCCTATGTAGCATTCCAGTGCCTGATTCCAGTGCCTGATTCCAGTGCCTGATTCCTATGTAACTATCCAGTGTGTTATTCCAGTTTGAGATGGCACACTGGAATCACACACTGGATAGTTACATAGGGATGACACACTGGAATCACAATGTAACTATCCAGTGTGTGATTCCAGTGTGTGATCCCTATGCAGCTATCCAGTGCGTGGTGTCAGCCCTATGTAGCATTCCAGTGCCGCATTCCAGTGCCGCATTCCAGTGCCGCATTCCAGTGCCTGATCCCTATGTAACTATCCAGTGTGTTATTCCAGTGTGTGATCCCTATGCAGCTATCCAGTGCGTGGTGTCAGCCCTATGTAGCATTCCAGTGCCTGATTCCAGTGCCTGATTCCAGTGCCTGATTCCAGTGTGTTATTCCAGTTTGGGATGGCACACTGGAATCACACACTGGATAGTTACATAGGGATGACACACTGGAATCACAATGTAACTATCCAGTGTGTGATTCCAGTGTGTGATCCTTATGCAGCTATCCAGTGCGTGGTGTCAGCCCTATGTAGCATTCCAGTGCCTGATTCCAGTGCCTGATTCCAGTGCCTGATTCCTATGTAACTATCCAGTGTGTTATTCCAGTTTGAGATGGCACACTGGAATCACACACTGGATAGTTACATAGGGATGACACACTGGAATCACAATGTAACTATCCAGTGTGTGATTCCAGTGTGTGATCCCTATGCAGCTATCCAGTGCGTGGTGTCAGCCCTATGTAGCATTCCAGTGCCTGATTCCAGTGCCTGATTCCAGTGCCTGATTCCAGTGCCTGATTCCAGTGCCTGATTCCAGTGCCTGATTCCAGTGCCTGATTCCAGTGCCTGATTCCAGTGCCTGATTCCAGTGCCTGATTCCAGTGCCTGATTCTTATGTAACTATCCAGTGTGTTATTCCAGTGTGGGATGGCACACTAGAATCACACTGGATAGTTACATAGGGATGACGCACTGGAATCGCACACTGGATAGTTACATAGGGATGACTCACTGGAATCACAATGTAACTATCCAGTGTGTGATTCCAGTGTGTCAGCCCTATGCAGCGTTCCAGTGCCGGATTCCAGTGCCGGATTCCTATGTAACTATCCAGTGTGTTATTCCAGTGTGGGATGGCACACTTGAATCACACACTGGATAGTTAAATGGGTTTGACGCACTGGAATCACACACTGGAAAGTTACATATGGATGACAGTGGAATCCCAATGTAACATTCCAGTGCCTGATTCCAGTGCCTGATTCCAGTGCCTGATTCCAGTGCCTGATTCCAGTGCCTGATTCCAGTGCCTGATTCCAGTGCCTGATTCCAGTGCCTGATTCCAGTGCCTGATTCCAGTGCCTGATTCCAGTGCCTGATTCCAGTGCCTGATTCCAGTGCCTGATTCCAGTGCCTGATTCCAGTGCCTGATTCCAGTGCCTGATTCCAGTGCCTGATTCCAGTGCCTGATTCCAGTGCCTGATTCCAGTGCCTGATTCCAGTGCCTGATTCCAGTGCCTGATTCCAGTGCCTGATTCCAGTGCCTGATCCCTATGTAACTATCCAGTGTGTTATTCCAGTGTGTGATCCCTATGCAGCTATCCAGTGCGTGGTGTCAGCCCTATGTAGCATTCCAGTGCCTGATTCCAGTGCCTGATTCCAGTGCCTGATTCCAGTGTGTTATTCCAGTTTGGGATGGCACACTGGAATCACACACTGGATAGTTACATAGGGATGACACACTGGAATCACAATGTAACTATCCAGTGTGTGATTCCAGTGTGTGATCCCTATGCAGCTATCCAGTGCGTGGTGTCAGCCCTATGTAGCATTCCAGTGCCTGATTCCAGTGCCTGATTCCAGTGCCTGATTCCAGTGCCTGATTCCAGTGCCTGATTCCAGTGCCTGATTCCAGTGCCTGATTCCAGTGCCTGATTCCAGTGCCTGATTCCAGTGCCTGATTCCAGTGCCTGATTCCAGTGCCTGATTCCAGTGCCTGATTCCAGTGCCTGATTCCAGTGCCTGATTCCAGTGCCTGATTCCAGTGCCTGATTCCAGTGCCTGATTCCAGTGCCTGATTCCAGTGCCTGATTCCAGTGCCTGATTCCAGTGCCTGATTCCAGTGCCTGATTCCAGTGCCTGATTCCAGTGCCTGATTCCAGTGCCTGATTCCAGTGCCTGATTCCAGTGCCTGATTCCAGTGCCTGATTCCAGTGCCTGATTCCAGTGCCTGATTCCAGTGCCTGATTCCAGTGCCTGATTCCAGTGCCTGATTCCAGTGCCTGATTCCAGTGCCTGATTCCAGTGCCTGATTCCAGTGCCTGATCCCTATGTAACTATCCAGTGTGTTATTCCAGTGTGGGATGCCACACTGGATAGTTACATAGCGATGACACACTGGAATCACAATGTAACTATCCAGTGTGTGATCCCTATGCAGCTATCCAGTGCGTGGTGTCAGCCCTATGTAGCATTCCAGTGCCTGATTCCAGTGCGTTATCCAGTGTGGGATGGCACACTGGAATCACACATTGGATAGTTACATAGGTTTGATGCACTGGAATCACACATTGGACAGTTACATAGGGATGACGCACTAGAAACACAATGTAACTGTCAAGTGTGTGATTCCAGTGTCATCCCTATGCAGCGTTCCAGTGCCTGACTCCAGTGCCTGACTCCTATGTAACTATCCAGTGTGTTATTCCAGTGTGGCATGGCACACTGGAATCACACACTGGATAGTTACATAGGGATGACACACTGGAATCACAATGTAACTATCCAGTGTGTAATTCCAGTGTATGTTTTCTCTGTAGCTATCTAATGTGTGATCCCCATGTATGATCCCTATATGTCCAGTGTATGATCCCACTTAAGTATGCAGGGTTTAATTGTCATGCATGAGCCTTAAGAATGAGCCCATGTAACTATCCTTATTTTTCTAGTATATGATCTCATGGAACTCCGGTGTGTGATTATGTATGATCCCTACTTGCCTATCCAGTGTGTTATCTATGCTCTATGTATACATTGTGTCCATACTCCGGACTTGACACTTGGTCTTATGTATATGAGGCGTATCTGAGACTTTCTGCTTTAGTGGTGATTAGAGCTCTAATACGTTGGTCTTCCTTTCTACAATAAGACAGTTTTGTGCGTATTCTGGACCTGTGGAGCACAATGAGCTCCTAGAAGTGACCCCCATTGAAGTGGTGGAGTGTATTGTGGATGCTTCGGTGGGTACTTCAGATGTGTAAACCAAAAACATGGCCAGAATTTGTCTGGGGCTGCCACTCTATATATGGCTGCGGATTGATTATTTTTTTTTTTTTTTTAATAGGGATGATCGAATACCCCAAATATTCGGCTTCGCGAATATCCAACGAATGGGTCGCCGCTATGCGAATATTCGATGCGCAATGTAAGTCTATGGGAAGCCCGAATAGTTGTTCGGGTTTCCCATAGACTTACATTGCGTATTGAATATTCGCGAATAGGTCGCCACTATTCGGCAAATATTCGCAAAGCCGAATATTTGAGGTATTCAATCATCCTTAATTTTTAACTATTGAGCTGCTGTCAAGATGAATAGGGAGCTGTATATAATTCTGTGCACTGCTGCGGTTACTACATGGTTAAAAGCAATCAGTTGTGTGACAAAGTCTGTGTTGCACCAGTCTTAGAAACGAGTGTTACGGCAAAGCCGAAATCACCGTGATATTGATGTGCCTCAATGACACCAAGTGTTGTGTAGAAATTATGCTGTATTTTCCACAAGTAATGGGCTTTGGAGTCATACGGCCCCCGTGACACGGCCATAATTGAGTTATTGGACAGTATATGGGTTGTCGTCTCATTGTGAGAGCTGCGTGTAGGGTTGGGGGGGTGTATGGGTGTGGGAACGGGGGGGTGTACGGGTGTGGGAACGCCTGGTGTTAACAGCATGCACATGTTGTTGTGGTCTGGACAGGCATGCTATAGGCTGGGGAAGGCCTCAGACTGCCGCACTGCCTGGGCCCCTCACCAGCCCAGGGGCCCCTCACCAGCCCATGGGCCCCTCACCAGCCCATGGGCACAGCCGGCTGCCCGCACTCCCACTATACACAGCTCCGCTTTCTTTGTGACTGTAAAACCATTACGGTGAGCTGCCACCGATCATGAAGTGTTTTTCAGGCGGAGGCACACACCTTGGTGAGTCAGGGCCGGTTCAGGGGATACTCATCACTTAGGCTTTCATCTCCGCTCCTGTTGGAACTTGCAGCTGGAGCTCGGAGCAGTTTTCTAGGCTCTTGCCTTCTTTATTGCTAAGGCAGAGTGATGTTTCCCATCATTAAATCCGTGTGCGTGATAGGACAGGCGTGACATCATGCATAACTAATCATCCGGAGCATGATGTGTTTTCCTGTCAGTGATAGATAAACCCTTTCCACTTTAAAACCAGGAGGAACATCCTCTACGTTTTTAGTCCTATTGAGTGGAATTGTGCCATCCTGCCAGGCGTTAGCGGGCGCTGCCAGCCCTGTATTCATGTGGAAATGTTACATGGCAGGAAAGATGGCTGTGTGCTGTTGTCTATGAAAACTTGTGGGAAAAAATAAGGCATTATGTTAATAGGAAGCATGAGGAGCTTAACCATGCCCCCTGCGTGTCAGAACTAGGTCAGACTCTTTCCATGTCTAGTCTGTATATAATATAGACCCTAAATATTCCACAGCAATGTGCCGAGACTGGCGGCAATGCCTCCATGACTCTCCGGGATATTGTTCCCCCAAATCCCAGGTTTAACCCTCTCAGATGACGTTTCGGTTTCCCAATATTGTGTGCAGTTTTAATTTCTCACCAGAATCTTGCCATGTGCAGACCTTGGGGCTGGTTCACACCTGGAGGGAATGCTGCGAATACAGGAGAGGGGGCGATATCTTAACAGCTTATTCACATTTTGTGTAAGATTTCCACACTGGAATTAACCTGCAACACATAATTTTTTTTTTTTTCTATACACTGCATTTTCCAAAGTGTACAGAGCAGGGTTTTGTGTGTGTGTGTGTGTTTTTTTTTTTTTTTTTTTTTTTTTTTTTTTTTTTTTTTTCGTTCAGATTTTTCCCGCTGAACTCCACTGGTAGACGTCATTTGGAATCAGATCCTAGTATTGCAGATTTTGCTTCCAATCCATAGCTAAATCCACCAAAACCCAGCAAATTCTCTTTTGGCAGTGTTCACACATAGGGTAAATGCTGTTTCTCTTCTGCCTTTTTATGGATTTGTTCGTTGTAGTTAAAAAAAAAAAAAAATAAATAAAAAATAATAATATAATAATAAAAACCCCACAAGTTTGATTTTGCACTAAGAAAAATAGTGGTATCAGTATTCATGTTTTCACATCACTTTGCTTTGAGTGTAAACAAACAACCCGCAGTAATTGCACTATGTAAGAACATGTCTTCGCCATCCCCCTGCGCTCGTGGTGATGTTTGCCTGGTCCTCCACCCGTCTCTGTACCCTGACTTGTGCCAATGACTTGTCATGTTAACGTGTGACTATTGCTGAGCTGCAATACCTTTTTGATAACTGAGGACAGGCATGGCAGTAATTGGAAGAAAGAATCCCTTCCGGTGAGCCCGTACTTTTCTGAGGTCGGGGCCACATGGGGATCTACTGCGATCCTTGCATGACACTCAGCTCACGCTGACAGCACAGCAGGAGCCGAGTGTCATGTGAGTCACTGCGACTGAGGTCCGATCGTGCGACCGGACTTCAGCTGCGGGTGGTGGGGTGGGCCAGCACGGAGGAGGAGAGGGAGGGATTTATCTCCTTCTCTCCTCCATTGCCGGCTATTGCCATTCTCGCCCTGCACTCGCAGTACACCAGTGTACTGCGAGTGCAGTGCTATTTTTCTCTCGCCCCCATAGACTTGAATGGGAGCGAGAGAAATAAGACTCGCATTAGTCGCAGCAGGCTGCGATTGTTTTCTCGGTCCGATTAGGGCTGTGAAAATAATCGCTCATGAGTGCTGGGACACAGGCTAATATTGGTACGAGTGGAATGCGATAAAACATTGCATTCCACTCGTTTTGATTTTCATGCCGTGTCTTAAGCCTCAATGATGTGAAACTATTCCCCCCCTCCCATGTGTATGGGCTCATGTTGTATATAGGGTACTATGTGAGAGCCTGTGTATATACATGTATGTATGCATATACTGTGGTGTGTAAAATAAATATATATATATTTTTTTTTTTTTTTTTTTTTTTTTTTTTTTTTTTTAGGCAATACAATGTAAAATATAAAATGATTTTTACAAAAAAGGAAATTGGGCTGATGCAAGAGTTTTTGCACCCTGCTTGGTTAGAACCTAGTAGCCCCCCTTTGGCAATTATTGGCATGACAATGTTTTGTTTTTTTGGTTTTGTAGCAGCCATTAGTCTTTCACTTCTTGTTTCAAGGATTTTTCATCCATTCTTCCTTGGAAAAGTCTTCCAGTCCTGTAAGATTCCTGGCTCATCTTGCTTGCACTGCTGTTTTGAGGTCTAGCCACAGATGTTCAATGATGTTCAGATCAGGGGACTGTGAGGGCCATTGTAAAACCTTCAGCAGCACCTTCTGAGGTCGTCTATTGTGGATTATGACCTGTGTTTAGGATCATTATCCATTTGTAGAAGCCATCCTCTTTTCAACTTCAGCTTTTCTACAGATGGTTATATGTTTGCATCAAGATTTTGTGGAAATTTCATTGAACCTATTCTTCCCTCTATCTATACAATGTTCCCTGTGCCATTAGCTCTATTTAGCAAGGGACACTGAAGGCGATTGTTCCAGGACGACTGAGGCTGTGCACATGTTGCGTACAGTTACTGCAGAAATTTCTGCAGCGATCTGAAGAGCACACGTGCGCTTTAAATCGCTGCAGAAATGTCCGTAGTGAAAAAAAAAAAAGCCGATTCCATGCGCTCTGCCTGCAGCTCCTGCCATAGACAGAGCAGGAGCTGCCGGCAAAGCGCACGGAAGAAGTGACATGTCACTTCTTTTTACGCAGCGCTTCGGCAGCAGCCAAAGCACTGCGCTCTAAAACGCCACGTGCGCACGGCCCCTGCACAATCTCCATAGACTGTGCAGGGGACGCAGGACGCATGAAGTTACGCTGCGCTACAAAGCGCAGCGTAACTGCATGTATTTACGCAACGTGCGCACATAGCCTAATACCTCACAAAAATGAATTTAAAGCTCTAGCACCAGGTGAGGAATAAAGATAAAACTTAACCTTTAATAATAACTGTTTAAAATCCATGTGCACAAAAACGCCCCAACCATATAAAAATACCAAAGGACAATTGCCCTAAAGTGCACTGCGCACACAAAATGCCCACGTATGGTGGCAATTATATCCCATTGAATGAGTGATATATCCCAGCTTAATATTACCACCCATAAAGGCATCAAAATAGTCAATCAAGCAGTAGACCATCAATATGTGTTAATAGCTGTGAGCTCAAGAGGGAAACTGTGACTATCACAAGGATGTTTCCACATGGACAGTGATCTTATGAGTCAATACCTCAATGGGCCCATGTGCGGATTATACAGACTAACCAAAAATGCTTCCAAAACGGCAATAGTCCAAATTAGTAAGCAGTATGTACACCCCTCATTCACAGAAAAACATTTCATGACAGAGATAGGACTGATCTTACCCATCCAGGCGTTCCCAGTGTCCGTCACAGCAGATTTTGTCAGGTGGAGTCATAGGTGGGCATCAGGATCCGAAATCCAAGTCTATCTTGCCCTGGCACCCGCTGACTCTCGCCCTTACAAGAACGGTCCACAACTGTACCTAGTCACTGTCCCTTTAGATGCCTCACATGCCACCCGGCGCGTTTCGTCCCTAAGCGGGATTCGTCGGGGGGGGGGGGGTGGGAGCCATAAGTCCTCATAAACAGGGCTAATACTGGTGTTCAAACCCAGAAACACCAGGCTGCTGTGGATAGCCGGCCCCACTCACACTGACCTATAAATACAGTGATATCAAGGGCGACCAATGAAAGGTACGCAGGTGGTTTGTCATTCAGTCCACCCGCAGTGACACTCGCCACACGAAAGGGGTGAAACGCGCGCCAGGTCTTCATTCCGGGTAGCGCTATACATGTGCAGCCAGCGCCATAACAGCTGCGGGTAAACAGAAGCCTGGGAAATGCCTCACGTCTGGATTAAGGTCCTGGAACGCAGCCGTGGAACGCATGACGTCATAGTGGGTGGTAGAATATCAGCGTCATAATACAATACCGGTGAACACTGAAACCATAGTCATGCCTACGGTTACCGCGGTAACCCATCTTATCATTTGTAAAACTGCCTGCAGTCATAAAGCCACCTAAATCCAAGCCAGTGGCTAAAATGAGACTGCAGGCACACAACTGTCAGCATGTGACTACAGATTCCACCTCTTAAGAGAAATGTGGGGGTGAGGGTCCTATATTGGACACAATATCAATATAAACGCAAGCACCCCCTACCATCATACCTTCTCAATGACTCAAAGTTGTGCTGCGTAAGTACACATTGCCCAAGGGAGAGGAGATTTAAGTAAAAAAAAAAAAAGGGGGTCTATTGCTAATATTGTATAACATCTCTTTGAAAGACTATGGTAAATGCTACTTTGTGTATTTTGAACATGTTTGAGATATATAAAAAACCACCAGTCCCACACTGGCAAGGAGAGGTTTGTGCGCCAGATCGTCCCTCCACACTGTGTAACATACAAATAAAGGGTCACAACAAAAAGACCCTATATACATACGTCCTCAGATATTTTGTGCAGATTTCATATTTAATAGAACCAAGAAAGAAATATTGACCAGAAATGACAGTCACAACCAAAGAAGGTAAATATACCATCAGGCCTTTTGGTGATACCGTATCCAACTTGAAAATCCACCTAATCTCTCACTACAAGACAAGGCAATCCCAGTCCCCTCCTCGGGGGGTTGTTCCACCTTATGAATTCCCACCAAAGATAGTATACTATTCTTGATTCCATGTACGTTGTTCAAATGTCAGGCCAGAGATGTTTTCCCTTTTGTGCTCTCACCCATGTGGTCCCCTATACGCCTCCTGAATTCTCTAATGGCCTTTCCCACATATTCAACCCCGCAATAAAATGGCGTATGGTAAATTCTTCCTGAGTGACATTAGATTTGAAAACTTTTGACGGGGAGACAGCCGAACATGCCACACAGTTACCGCACCTAAAACACCCCTTTATCTCCCATTTCAGCCATGTGAACTGTTTTGGTGCACTAAGGCTAGGTTCACATTTCCGTCAATTTGTATCAGTCACAATCCGTGGCTCTGGTAAACAGAATCCGTTTGGCGGATTCCGTTGTTCCCATAGACTTGTATGAGCGGCGGCTTGTGACCGACGCTGCGTTGCATCCTCTGCCTGACTGATCAGTCGTGGAACTACTGACCGTCGGGCGGCAGGAACGCAGCTTGTAACGTTTTTTGAGCAGCACAATCCGTAGAATTTCGCTGCGCATGCTCTCTGGCTCCCTGCACATGTAACCAGGGTACACATCAATGTGCAATGCACTTTGCTTAGTTACCTGATATTTACCCTGGCTACGTGTGCAGGGAACCCGACACTTCCCCGCTCGGCTCCGCCCCCTCCCGCACTCGGCATGTGTATATACACACACACACACACACACACTTGTTCTCAGCGCCATGGCTCCGCCCCCGCACACATTCTCGGCGGCCGAACAAACAGCTGATCACCTGGCGGCCAGCTGCTGTGAGCAATCGCCTGATCGCTTTCATTAGCCGGCCGCTGGGAGATCATCTGTTCGCTCTCAAAAGCCGGCCGGCTATTGTGAACGATCAGCTGATCGCTCTCTTTTACAACGGAGTCCGACAATGAATTCTTATTCTTGTCACCCGTTGTACAACGCATCAGTCACAAGCGTCAAGCCAAGCATGTGACTGATACAAAACAACGGAAATGTGAACCTAGCCTAACATTAATTGATCTCCCCTTTCTATAGATCACATGGGGGGTATTCACCAATCTTTGAGTCAAGACCTTTTATCCATCCTTAAGATGGACCAATGTTTATCCCAAATGTTTTTCATCCATTGAGACCCGTTTGAAGAAGTGGTGGTGAATCTAAGGCCTTGTTCACACTACATTTTTACCCGTGGTTTTGCTGCAGAAATTGTGAGAAAATGGTTGTAACCGTTCTGCAGACATTCCCCAGCAAAACCTATGGAAAAACAATAGCTGTGCGCACACTGCGTTATCTCAAGAACATTCTTTCTGCAGAATTTCTCGAGAATAAGGCAATGTGCACACGTTGCGTATTTGCATGCAGTTACGCTGCGATCTGCACCGCAGCGTAACTGCATGCATCCTGCGTCCCCAGCATAATCTATGAAGATTATGCAGGAGCCGTGCGCACGTGGCGTCTTAGAGCGCAGCGCTTCGGCTGCTGCCCGAAGCGCGCGTTCTAAGAAGTGACATGTCACTTCTTTCCTGCGCTTTGCATGCAGCCCCCACTCTATGGGAGGGTCTGCAGTCAGAGTCAGAGCGCATGAAATCGGCTTTTTTTTTCATTACGGAGTGTTTTTGAAGCGCACGTGTGCTGTTCAAATCGCTGCAGAAATTTCTGCAGGGACAGTACGCAACGTGAGCACATAGCCTTAGGCTGGAAACACATCTATGCGAGTAAAATCGGTCTGTCTGGGCTGAAAAAAACTCGGCTGATTTTAGTTCGTTAGGTCCGAGTGCAACGCAAGTGCGATGCTTTTTCTGAATAAATTAATAATTTTACTAGCGTGTGTAATGCGTATTTTTTTTGCTATGTCATCTGCCATTCAGCTCTGCTACATGGCCGCTGACAGCAGACACAGACAGCCATGTAGCAGAGCTGAATGGCAGATGACGGCAGACACAGACAGAGCCGCACAATCAAAATGAACTCTGGTGAACTTCACCCGACTTCATTGTCATGCTGCGGCTCTGTCTGTGTCGCGTCCTGATTAGCGGTCACCTGTGAAGGACTCACCGGTGACCGCTAATCCCCTGAGTGACTGAAGTTAGCAGCCCTCTCAAATACTCACCGATCCCCGGTGCGGCGCTGCACGGCGTTCACTGCTCCGGCGGCTTTTACTATTTTGAAAAAGCCGGCCGCCCATTAAACAATCTCTTATTCCCTGCTTTCCCCGCCCACAGGCGCCTATGATTGGTTGCAGTGAGACATGCCCCCACGCTGAGTGACAGGTGTCTCATTGCACCCCCCAATTTTAATACCAGCCAGATAAAGCCATACGGCTGAAGGCTGGTATTCTCAGGATGGGGAGCTCCACGTTATGGGGAGCCCCCCAGCCTAACAATATCAGTCAGCAGCCGCCCAGAATTGCCGCATACATTAGATGCGACAGTTCTGGGACTGTACCCGGCTCTTCCCGATTTGCCCTGGTGCGTTGGCAAATCGGGGTAATAAGGAGTTACCGTATTTTTCGCTTTATAAGACTCACCTAATTATAAGACGCACCCCCAAATTTGGTGAAGGAAAAGAGTTGTTTTTTAATGTTAAATGGGGTCCATCTTATAATTCCAGTGTCCCTCCAACAAATCATATAGGGTATATGTCCTTCATAGCCCCCCATACTAAAATTAGCCCCCCTTAATCTGGATATGGCCCCCTTATATTGAATATAGCCCCCTTGTGATGGCACACGTTCCCCTGTGCTGCCTATGGCCCCCTATGGATTGCACACGTTCCCCTGTGTTAACGCCCCCATGGTGCTGCCCATGGCCCCTATATAGATCGCACAAGTCCCCCTGTGTTAGATATCGCCCCCATGGTGCTGCCCATGGCCCCTATATAGATCGCACAAGTCCCCATGTGTTAGATATCGCCCCCAGGCTGCTGCCCATAGTAAAATAAAACCCTCTTTCCTTACCTCCTCCAGCGCTGATCTCCCTCCTGTCTGGCTCCGTGCTTCTCTTCCTCACTTCCTGGTTCTAGTGCCGTCATGTGATCGGCACAGCAGACTGAGATCTCTGCGTGCCTGATCACAGTGGAAGCAGGGACACGGGGAGAAACGCTGGAGGGGGTAAGTAAAGCTTTTTTTATTTTAGAATGAGCAGCAGCCTGGGGGCCAAATCTAACACAGGGGGGCATGTGCCATCACAGGGGGGCGCAGGGACAAATAATATGCACCACTCCCCCAGCCCATCACTGCCTGCGATTTCAGCACCATTGGAGATGGACAGCGGCTGTGCATATTATATGAGCGGGAGCAGGAGCTCAAACGCTGCCGCCGCAGCGTTCACCTGCCCCCAGCACAGCGCTCCCACCTCCCCTGGACCCTGCAGTGTATGTATGTGTGTGTGTGTGTGTGTGTGTATATATATATTATATTATATTATATTATATTATATCCCACCCCCCCGTATATTCGGCTTATAAGACGCACCCCCTACTTTCCCCCAAAATTTGGGGGAACAAAAGTGCGTCTTAGGCTAAGTTCACACTTCCGTTGTTTTGCATCAGTCACAATCCGTAGCCTTGTGGAATTACGGTATCCTGCAAAATATTATGTAGGAATCCCGTTTTTCCCCATAGGCCTTCTATTAGTGACGGATTGTGACTGATGATGCTGCGTTGCATCTGCTGCATCGCGGTCAGTCGTTTTTTAACTGACCGCCGGCCGAGAGCAACGCAGCATGTAACGTTTATTGAGCAGCGCGATTCGTAGGATTTCGCTGCGCATGCGCTCTCTGGCTCCCCACCCCCGTAACCAGGATAAACCTCGGGTAACCAAGCAATGCGCTTTGGTTAGTTACCCGATTATTTACAGTGGTTACGGGAACAGGGAGCCCGCGCTAAGCTGGTATCCAAGATAAATATCGGGTAACCAAGCAAAAAGTACTTTGCTTTTACCCGATATTTACCCTGGATACAGTGTGCAGGGAGGCCGACACTTCAACACTTGGCTCCGCCCTCTCCCGCACTCCGCATGTGTTCACACACACTCACACATACTCACTTGTCCCCGCGGCACTGACGTCTACGGCTCTGCTCGTCTCCGCCCCCTCGCGCTCCGCCCCCTCCCGCACTCCGCATGTACACACACAACCTGTCCCCAGCCATGCAGACTGCGGCACTGACGTCCTCAGTTCCGCCCTCCAAACTTCGCCCCCTGCACACAACGGAGTCCGACAAAAATTCTTTTCTTTGTCACCGTTGTCATCCGTACAACGCATGTGACTGATGCAAAACAACGGATGTGTGAACTTGGCCTTATAAAGCGAAAAATACGGTAATGGCAGCCCATAGCTGCCACTAAATCCTAGATTAATCATGTCGGGCGTCTCCCCGAGATACCTTCCATGATTGATCTGTAAGTGACAGTAAATAAACACACACACCTGAAAAAATCATTTATTAGAAATAAAAAACACTAACAAATTCCCTGGTTCACCAATTTGATAAACCCCAAAAAACCCTCCATGTCCGGCGTAATCCAGGATGGTCCAGCGTCGCTTCTAGCTCTACTGCATGAAGGTGACCGGAGCTGCAGAAGACACCGCCGCTCCTGACAGCTCCACGCAGCAAATGAGGAGAGTAGCGCGATCAGCTGAGCTGTCACTGCGGTTACCCGGTGGCTCATATTGTGTCTAGGCGGCTATGTGGGGCTCATATTGTGTCTAGGCGGCTATGTGGGGCTCATATTGTGTCTAGCCGGCTATGTGGGGCTCATATTGTGTCTAGGCGGCTATGTGGGGTACATTTCAGTGGTGCTTTTATAAGTAATGTCCGACAAAGTTAACGGTCAAGAAAAACCAGCTGAATGCATTCGTTCATGTTCTCTTATAGGAACTCTAATCTATCCCCACATGTGGTATTTTCTTGTAACAATAAGAATTTACTTGGGCTGGCGGAAGAAGAGCTGTAGGTTGCCCATCCCTAATCTGGAGCATTATTATCTTCTTTAGTGTAAACATGCTCCATATTGTTCCACTTAGAGATTATCGAGCAGGTTCACATTTCTTAACTTGTGCCAAAACTTGTGCATTATTAATGTTACTGTAGCAAGTTAGAAAGTATCTCCTATTTGCTGTCCCGAAATCCACGGATTTGTTTTCCCCTGCATGACCGGACCTGTTCTTTTAATATTTGCACACTTTGCTGTATAATTATTTATTACAATTTTTTTTTGATCGGACACAAACGTGCAAACCTGAAATCAATTTCCACATTCACTTTAAATGTCTATACAGCATTTGAGAAAAGTAAGCCCCTCCTGCTTAGATGCTCCTATGATCCTCCTGTAGTTTTTGCGAGACCTGTGTTAGCGCTTTTTCACTGTGGAATTTCGCTAAAAACGCATGTATTTTGCACATGACTGTGTTTAATAACAGTTTTTGTTTTTTACAAAGCTAAATACCAGGAAGTATAAAAAAACAAAGCTCTGTTTAAAACCAGGCATCATTAACCTAATAAAAATGCAAGTAATCTCTTTTTTTATCTAATTCTGCCAAATATCTGCAACATCAAAAACTCAATGTGGGAACTTAAGCTGGTGTCACACATAACGACGACGACAACGACGTCGCTGCTACGTCACCATTTTCTGTGACGTTGCAGCGACGTCGCTGTCGCTGTGTGTGACATCCAGCAACGACCTGGCCCCTGCTGTGAGGTCGCCGGTCGTTGCTGAATGTCCAGCTTCATTTTTTGGTCGTCACTCTCCCGCTGTGACACACACATCGCTGTGTGTGACAGCGAGAGAGCGACGAAATGAAGCGATCAGGAGCCGGCACTGGCAGCTGCGGTAAGCTGTAACCAGCGTAAACATCGGGTAACCAAGGGAAGACCTTTCCCTGGTTACCCGATGTTTACGCTGGTTACCAGCCTCCGCTCTTGCTGCCAGTGCCGGCTCCTGCACTGTGACATGTGGCTGCAGTATGCATCGGGTAATTAACCCGATGTATACTGTAGCAAGGAGAGCAAGGAGCCAGCGCTAAGCAGTGCGCGCGGCTCCTTGCTCTCTGCACTGTGACATGTAGCTGCAGCACACATCGGGTTAATTAACCCGATGTGTACTGTACCTAGGAGAGCAAGGAGCCAGCGCTAAGCGCGGCTCCCTGCTCTCTGCACATGTAGCGACGTTATGATCGCTGCTTCTGCTGTGTTTGACAGCTAAGCAGCGATCATAACAGCGACTTACAAGGTCGCTGTTACGTCACCGAAAATGGTGACGTAACAGCGACGTCGTTGTCGCTTAGTGTGACACCAGCTTAAGCCTTTAAAGGGGTGGTTCAAAGTAATTTTCGTTCTAATTCCCTATCTATTTAGTGCCATAATCTAAACTATTTTCTAATATAATTGGATTAAATATTCCCTAACTGCCCCTATAAGTGACGTCACTGGTCTCTGCATGCCAGGTATTCTGATGAGTGGTCCTGCCAGCTTGTTACTGCTGATTTGAGCCAGCGAGAGAACACTGTCATTGTGCCCAGCCCTGGAAACAAGCATCACTGATGACAGCAGTGACTGTGGCCTCTCCCCTGATGACACTTTGTTTCAACAAGGGGAAGGGAAGAGGCTGCAGCAGTGACTGTGGCTTCTGCCCCCTGATGATGCTTCATTTCAGTCAGAAGGCGGGAGGGGGGGGGAGGCTGCAGTAGACCGTGGCCTCTGCCCCTGATGGCTTTTCGTTTCAACAAGGGGAAGGGAAGAGGCTGCAGCAGTGACTGTGGCTTCTGCCCCCTGATGATGCTTCATTTCAGTCAGAAGGGGGGGGGGGGAGGCTGCAGTAGTGACTGTGGCCGCTGCCCCTGATGGCTTTTCGTTTCAACAAGGGGAAGGGAAGAGGCTGCTGCAGTGACCGCGGCTTCTGCCCCCTGATGATGATTCTTTTGAGTATTCTTGCATGTACTAGGGATTCTTCGCGGAAGTGGGGAAAGAAAAGTAGTTAGATGGGGTAGTTGGGGAATAGTATGGAATCTTTAATTTTAAGTATATGCGAAAATAGTTTAGATTCTGGCACAAAAAAGATGGTTATTTAGGAGGAAGATTACTTTGGACTTTGAATCCCTCTTTAAGGGGTTTTCCGATTAGGATTAAGTGGGCTAAATGGATGAATGATTGTAAAATGTAGATCTCTAATATATGTGCTTATAAATTGGGCCTGCGAGACGTGCTCTTACGAGTCCCCCAACCCACTTGGTATGGAATCCACCAGCTTGATGCCACATACGCTGCTCCATGTGAAAACATAGACAGCTTTTGTGTTAAACCACAAAAAATTGTAGCTGTAAGAAGCGATCCCATCTAACATGGAGTATTTTCTCAGTGTCTTGAATGCTGACAAACACTTCTGTGCTGCCTTTAGGCAGGTAATAAATCTCAGATAGTAATGCTGTCTGAGCAGATCATTTTCTGCGGAGCGGAGGAAGAATAGAATATGGAGGTTTGGTGTGACTAGGTGTACGCAGGAAAACAAATGGTTTCAGTCATATATCAGGTTTACAAAATCTTTATTTTCTGTTACGGATTAAAGGAGATTAAAAAAAAGTTACTTTGTAGTATTTTTAGTAAAGATGGGAAGATCTATTTGGAGAACTCCGACCCATCGGCCAGGTCTGTAATTTGTCAGCCAGGACAGGACTGCGAGTCTCCTCTTACCGCCCGACATTCTCGCCTCGTCTTGTGATTGATCGGGCTGGTGTGACATCATCTTTACTGCATGACACTCACGTATCGGGGTCTGATTATTGGGATCCAAAGCAATCTTCAGTGTAGGAGTCTAATGGTGTGTGCCCATGAATAAGGTTGTGAGACGTTCTGGATGCAGCGTATTCTCGCTGTATTATGCACATGAGACCTGGGTGTCTCTGCTCGAGAAAATGACGTGCTGCGGATAGGAAATGCAGGTCTGTTTAAGCAACATTTAAAAACAAAAAAAGTGGGCATGAGATTTTTATTAATCCCATCCACTGTGCTTGTACTGTACTACACTACTAATCCTGATTGTGGGCACGTACCATAACCGCTCTCTGCATTAATAAAAAATAATAGTAAATTAGACCTTGTACTGCTCACGCTCAGTCTTTAGTAGAGATTCGTACCAAACACAACTTTAACAAAGAACAGAGATCAGGTGCTTTATGTATGCAACCCACTCGCACAAACATCGCTGTGCTCGGACCAGTGCAAGCCGCTTCAGTGTTCACACTGGTGGTAACAGCATGATCGGATGTAGTGTGCACCCCAAAAGAACCGTCCCCAACCTTCCCCTGGAGGTGATCTGAATATGGCTGGCTGCATGTGGGCGGAGACCTGAACTGACCAATTAGTGACTTCAAATGAAAGTTCAGGTCAAGTCCAAGTTCCAAATCGAACCTTAGATAAAGTCCGGCTGCACCCACCGAACCAATCTTAAATGAGTCTGCCCCATTCAGATGGCAGACAATGCTAAGATTGGCCACTGGTCTCCTGACCTTGACAGTCTCATGTATGTATGTGATCCTGTCATGTTCTGATTAGGAGACCCCTGTCCAGTCTGTACACAGCAGCCCATGGTCTGATCATGATACATGTGCATCTGAACAAGATACACCAGGTTGTGAAAACCTCTGTATACCTCCTCAGGTTTTCTACATCTTATGGCAGAAAATTGCTACACCCCTACTTTAAAACATGGGAGCCGATGGATGCCAGCTGCCACTGTGTGCCTAAGAAGGGATAACCAGTCTTTATTGGAGTCTAGCTAGATGAACGCCTTTTATATGGCATGGAGGCTTTTACAACACGAACACTACATGCATAAACATCTGGGTGATGGTCCTAATTCCCCCCCCCCCTCCCCCTTCAGCAGACTATAACCACTTCCATTATTCCAGAATGACCTTTTTTTTACTGTATTGAAGTTTGGCTGCAGGGACTTTCGTCTGTTATATCGGCAAGCACGTTAGTGAGATTAGCCATTGATGTTATGCTAAGAGATAAGGCCTGCCTTCTAGTGTGTCCCTAATATTATCATTTGGATTTATACTGGAGATCAAAATTAGAGACCAATGTATGGTCATTTTGCTTTTTTCAGAAATAATGTAATCTACATTGAACCTTTTTTTTTTTTTTTTTTTTTTTTTTTTTTTTTTTTTTGTAAGGGGTACACCATGCCACTAAAACAGTCTTTTACAAAAGATCCAAAGTTTATCAACAAACTTTATTTTGCCCAAAACGGGATAATTAAAAAAAGAACAATGACCGTAGCAAAGAGAACTAAAATTTCTGAAGGTGACCACAGTCACCAATCAATAGAAAGTGTACAGGCCTTTGCTTTGAATGACTTCAGCACATCTGTGGCCACAGGACATCACTCACACTGCTCAGGTGGGATTTTGGTCCACTCTTCTTCCAGTCTATTCCACAGTTCTTTGACTGTTGTGGGTTTCTTGGCCATAACTTTGTCACCAAAGATTTTCCAGAGGTTTTCTATTTGGTTTAGATCTACACTCTAGGCTGGCCATTTCATTGTATCAATGTTTTCTGTTTCAAGGAACTGCTTTACCCGTTTTACTGTGTGACAGGGGGCATTGTCCTGCATGAAAATTGCTGGCTGAGTGATGCACGTAAGTAACCATGTGTTGTTGGTTCTGATACACACTTGCATTCACTCTGCCATGTAGCTGTATGAGAGGTCCAACTCCTGTTGCAGAAAACATTCCCGAAACTATGATGCGTCCTCCACCACCTTTCACTGACTTAACACATTTTGGGTTCAGTTTTTCCCCAGTTTGTTGACTAACATAATGTTTCCCATCAGACCCAAATAAATTAAACTTGCTTTCATCACTAAAATGAACTGTGGATACGTCTCCTCTGTCCACACAACATGCTTCTCACCAAGGGTGAATCTAGCCTTTTTGATTCTTTCTGCTAATGAGGTTTGGTTGCTACAGGGTGGGCTTTCAGTCCAAATGCTCTTAAACGTCGTGACACTTTATCATGACAGATCCTTACCCTGTTCAGTGCTGAACTGGCGAGGAATTCCAGCTGCAGTGTTGAAATGATAACCCATAGATATTTTCCGCATTATCCTGTCTTCTCTTGCATTTGTCTTTTGAGGGCGACCAGCCTTCTTGGGAAGGAGGGGGGGTGGGGGGGCATTGAAATTGCTTGTTGTAAAGATCAATATTCTCAATCGCAGACTTGGAACAACCAACTTCTCCTACTATGGCTAATAGGGTCACCCCTTTTGGCCTTCATCTGGATAACCTGCTGTCTGAGGGTTTCAGTCACTTTTAAACGGCACACCATTTTCCCCAAAGTTGGTGCAAACTGTAAAGTTAGGCTGCCAGATAAATAGCCTTTGTCAGATAATTAAGGAAAAAAGCAGCAGGTGCCAGATTAATATCAATAACTTTCAGGAATCTGAAAGTGTTCTCTAATTTTTGATCAGTTTCTTTTTCAATTATCTCATTTAGAATAAATTTAGTTTATGAAATATGCTTACAATACTGCTAGGTTACTCATGTTAGGTTATAATCACATAGGACTACACAATGGCCTTAACATTTAGGAAATTGTGTTCTCTAATGTTGATCTCCACTGTAGGTGATCATTGTGCGGTTGCTCTGAAGGCTTCTCTGTACATGTATCTTACACAGTGAACCGCCAGGCTATATATATTTCTGAGGACCATAAGAAATGCGAAGGATTGACTCGAATGGCCCAAAGTGGACTTTATAAAAATTATATTCGTCCATGATGGCTTCAATGGACAGTTCTTCTACAGAGCATTCTGGACTACTCCCTAAGCGTTCCAACCAAAAATTGATAAATGTATCGGCTACGGATATCAACACTTGGCTTTCACATTCTGTGACCTTGAGTTGGCGTATGGCTGAGCTTTTTTTTTTTTTTTTTACCTCAGTAATACGTTAAAGTAGACTTGGTTGACTCCAGAAATTTGTCACTGGTTTCTACAGCTGACTGTAATGCTTGAACCCCCTCATTAGTAGGGGTGTTTTCTGACGTATGTATGTATTTTGGTTAAACTGCTATTTTTATTTTTCTGGTTTCGGCTAGGATATCCCGAATTTCTCTTTATCAACAAGAGCTCGTGAACCAAGGACTACAGCTTTATTTGTGCTCAGTAGGCCGCCATGTACAGGCTTAAAGAAGCTTTCATTTTCTGCCCCGTCCATAGTTTAATGTTTGACTGAACAAAGAAACATTACAATCTGTGAGTTTTTGATCTATTGTCAGAGGTAGACTTGGAGATATTTCAAATAACTCTGAGGCAAATTGTTGTAGCAAAACAGTGGAAAAGTCCAGCAGGATATTGGCATATAAATAAAGCGCTATGGGCGTCAGGAAGACCTCATGTAGTCTGCTGAATTAATGTTCTTTGCCTCATAATTTAATAACATAGAGCAGTGCTTCACTCGAAACCAGATTTAAATGTAACAGGTTCAGTCACATCCGAAAACATCATACAAAAAGGTACTGAAAACTTACTGAAAGATCCTTAAAGGGAATCTGTCAGCAGGTTTTTTTTCTACCTCATCTGAGAGCAACATAATGTAGGAGCTGCGACCCTCAATCCAGCTATGTATCACTTAGTTTGTGTGTAGTCAGTTTTTAGATTTGGCATGTAGCAGAGCTTAAAAAGCTGCTAATCGCAGCAGGGTGCCAGCCAGTCATAGCAATGCTAAGCTACTGGTGCTAAACAAACATTGCAGGTAAACAAAAACACACTTTGTGATAAGAGGTATGGCTGAATTCATTGTTCACTCTTACAGCATGCTGTCTTCAGAGTACATAACAAAAACTGACATATTCCCTTTTTTTTTAAAGGATATAGCTGGAAATTTTAAAGGGGGGGAGTGCCCAAGCAACTAACGGGCAGGTAGATGCTGCCTACTTGCCTGTTGTGCCCTGTGCCATTCTTTGCCAGCATAGAGTAGTCGTTGATCTCTCCTGTCAATGATACAATGGCTTTTTAGGGGGGGTTCATACTGTGATTTTTACAATGGTCCAAAAAATGTCATTCACGGAATAGGACATAAACTCAAAAAAATTTAAAAAAAAAAAAAAAAAAATCACCAGAAAAGGCTATTAGCCAACAAGAGTCAAATATCAAATGCACTAGCAGGATTCAGCTGGCCCCTGTGATAAAAGCGGGGGCCACACAGGTGCAGAATACCAATCTGGCAATCTACCAATATCATGGAGGGGGTGGTTGCTGGTATTAAACATGCACACAGATGAGGTTTGCATACAGTGCCAACAGACGATCAGGATAAAATGTGGTTCCTCTGTGCTGCCTCAGTGGACGAGAAGGACTCCAAATGGATTAAGTTGCAAATGGTTTGTCTACGCATTTCAAGGCAATCTAGACCCTAGATGTCCTTAGGGAAGGGCCATCTAGGGTCTAGATTGCCTTGAAACGCGTACCTCATTAGTTGTCACCACAGCTATCCCAGGTGAGATCATCACATCCCTATTGTAACCAGTTAAGACCTTATTCTGCGTGTTTTCTGCCTTAGTTTTTCCCAATTTTAAAGCAGAAGATAGATACCATACTCTCCAACACAGAGCTCTGGCAAAAATTAAGCGACCACTGCAAAATTCAGTTTTTCTGTTGTGTGGTTTTTTGTTTTTTTTTTTGTTTTAATAATGGGTATATTTTCGAGTGAATGTAAATTGTTCTTTTATTCTATAAACTACTGACATGTCTCCGACTTATCAAGCAATAGATTTGTCTTTTTTCTGAAAATGAGAAATGGTCAAAATAAAAAAAAAAATTTGTTTTGCAGACCTCAAATAATGCAAGAAAAGAAGTTCATAATCATTTAGAAACAACACTGTTTTACGTCAGGAAGAGTTCAGAAATCGATATTTTGTGGAATAACCATGATTTTTAATCACAGCCTTCATGCATCATTGGCATGTTTTCCATCAGTCTTTCTCACTGCTTTTGGGTGACCTTATGCCACTCCTGGTGCAAAAATGTAAGCAGTTCTTCTTTTTTTGACGGCTTGTGACTATCCATCTTTCTCTTGATTACATCCCATAGGTTTTCGTTGGGGTTCAGGTCTCGAGATTGGGCTGCCCATGACAGGGTTTTGATGTGGTGGTCCTTCATCCACACATTGACCTAGCTGTGTGGCATGGCACATTGTCCTGCTGGAAAAAACAGTCCTCATAGTTGGGGAACATTGCCTGAGCAGAAGGAAGCAACTGTTTTTTTCCTGGATAACCTTGTATGCGGCTTGATTCATACGTCCTTCGCGAAGTTTAATCTTCTCAAGTTTAACAATTATAGATACTGATGGGAATGTTCAAAATATGTTTAACCAGTGTGCAATACAATTCCCTTTAAAAAATCAATTTTATTATTTCATATAAAAATCGCCCAGGTGAAAAAATCCCAAAAACTCAACCAATAAAAAGGGAGCTACTATGGATCAGGTACAGCCATATACCCTCAGGTTTCATAGGCAATAAAATGTCAGACCAGAATTTATTTATGCTATTGTGACCCTAATATGTCACTATGTCTGGCCCTGCCTAACAACGGAGGGTGTGACGCCCTAACTTAGCTGGACGCCCCCGTTCCTCGACGGCTGACCCTCACTCTCCCTACTAAAACCCTACCAATATGATGATAGTTTCTGTACCCAAAACTTTCAATATCATCATATTGGTAGGGTTTTAGTAGGGAGAGTGAGGGTCAGCCGTCGAGGAACGGGGGCGTCCAGCTAAGTTAGGGCGTCACACCCTCCGTTGTTAGGCAGGGCCAGACATAGTGACATATTAGGGTCACAATAGCATAAATAAATTCTGGTCTGACATTTTATTGCCTATGAAACCTGAGGGTATATGGCTGTACCTGATCCATAGTAGCTCCCTTTTTATTGGTTGAGTTTTTGGGATTTTTTCACCTGGGCGATTTTTATATGAAATAATAAAATTGATTTTTTAAAGGGAATTGTATTGCACACTGTTTAATCTTCTCAAGTCCAGTCTTGCTGAAGCATCCCCAGATCATCCCGATCCTTGACCAAATTTCACAGTGGGTGCAAGACACTGTGGCTTGTACGCCTCTCCAGGTCTCCGTCTAACCATTAGATGACAAGGTGTTGGGCAAATCTGAAAATTGGAGTCATCAGAGAAGATTACCTTACCCCAGTCCTCTATGGACCTATCCTTTATGGTCTTTGGCAAACTTCAGCCTGGCACTTTTTTGTTTCTCATTGAAAGGCTTTTTTTCTAGCTTTACATGACTTGAGCCCTGCCACTAGGAGCCTGATACAAACTGTTCTTTCCATTCACTTCACCCCAGCTGCCATTTGCCATTCCTTTTGTAGGTCACTTGATGTCATCTTGTGGTTGTGGAGTGACATTCGAATAAGATGTCATCCCGGTCAGTGGAGAGTTGCTTTCGATCTGTACTTCTTGGCTGGAATTCAACTGACACTGGAATGGAATGGCTGTCCAGACATGTAGAGAAGATGATTTTTTTATAAAAATGTGCAGTGGTCGTTTAATTTTTTGCCAGAGCTGTATATATCCTCTCAAGTTTTGTTAAACTGAACAGAAAAGCTTGCAAAAACCACCTGCGTGTCTTTAGCCTTACCATTTCCAATCTCTGTTGTAGTGCATTAAACGTCTGTCTAGCTTAACGCCAGAAGAGTGCACCCTACTTCTTTTAAATGTGTTTGCTCAAAAATTACAGGAAAAGGTTGAAAAAAGTGTGAAAAAGGGTTTTAATGTTTGGGTTTTTGTTTTGTTTTAAGTGCAGATTTCACATAAGCTGAAGGATTTCCTAGTCCCAGCAAAGTCATTGAGAATCCTGACGTCTCATGCACACGTGGAGTATTTTCTCTGTGCAGATTTGGTGCAAATAAATCTGCAGCATATCAATTCTTTGTTTTTGCTCCAGATTTTAACTATCTGGAGCAAAAAATCACCAAAAAACGCACCGCTGCATTTTTCATGCCAAGAGATCTAGAAACGAAAAATATATAGATATGTATATAATTGGAGAGGAAAAAAATGGATGAAATTATTTTTTTTTTTTTTTTTTTTTAATAGAGATTTAATGAAAACCTTTCTTCAAGGTTTCCTCAATTTGCCACAAAGCTAAAGACTTGAAGAGTGGGGGACTATCGGGGAGCTGCCCGCAAGAAGAAATCTGTGAAGGCAGGATCTTGAAAAAGAAACTCTTAATTATCAGTTGCTACTTTTGCTTTTAGGCTAAGGACAGACTGCGAGTAAAAATAAATGGAGCGAGTGGATGCAATTTTTAAAAAAAAAATAAAAAATTGCATTCTACTCGGACCAATGTTGCTCTATGGAGTCGCTCCCATGAACGATTAAATTTTTTTTTTTCTCTCAGCCCTAATCAGACCGAGAAAACAATTGCAGCATGCTGCGGGTGAAATCGGATTCATTTTCACTCGCACCCATACAAGTCTATGGGTGCGAGCGAAACATCGCACTGCACCCGCAGTGCAATAATCGCATCAGATGACTATAGAGATTAGTCCCTCCCTCTCCTCCGCAGTTGTGATCCGATTGTATCACAGTATGACACTCTGCTTACACTCGACTTGCACTTGCAGCAGAGCGGGAGGCGGAGGGCATTATAATAACTCATCAGATGCTAAATGCCTGTGTGACCTTAGCCTAAATATACCTGTACAGTGGTGACGTGTAGCATCTAACAAAGAATCATTCCTTCTTCGGAGTTGACCTATATTTTGACCCTTGTAGCATTGGTCAACCCCTGGTCTTTTTGCAGTCTTCAGTATCTGAAATCTAGCAGGAAGTATCTGACTAACCACTTTTGTGAAGCAGCTGGTTACCATTCTTGTTACATACCCCATAAAGTATTGTACCTGGAATTGGCACAAACACATTAGGTAGGCACTGCTCCCATCAATCTTTTTATATATGGTGTTATGAGATCTTACAGTAGCAATGTGGTTTGTATTTTTCTTCTTCCTAGACATGATTTGCCATGATGGCACCCTATCCTGTTTTTGACAATACGGAACCCTAAAATGGACAATTAAATAAGGTTTTTGTAGTAAAATGGCCTGTACATTAAGTAAAATACAATTCTCAGCTTATTCATCCTAGTTAAATATTATAGGGGCTATCCAGGACTTTAAATCTTTTTATGTATGGGGCTAAGAACAGGTAGGTGTTAACTACCTGTTCTACAGAGACTCGGGCAATGATTCCTCTGCTTCATTTCACCCCTTGTTGAGAGCAGTGCCTTCTCTTCCGGGGTGCTCTGTAAATGGGACGTCACTGTACACTTGATTGACAGCCGGCTCCCTGCAGTTTCGGCATTGGAAAGCGGGCTGTCAGCATGGCGTTAGCAGAGAGATGCCCAGTCAACAGAGAAGCCGAAAAGACTGACGTGACATCAGCTGAAGTTACAGAATCGATGGCAGGAGCATTCAGTGAACAATCTAAGCCAGCAGAGATCAGCTCTGGGCAGAACAGGCAGACAGTTATAGTATAGAACTATTAAAAGACCCAGATAACCCTCTTTTAAAGGGGTTATCCACTACTCGGACAACTCCTTCTATGTCCTCCCTCTCCTTAGTAAAATAACACCTATACTCCCGGTCTGAGCACGCTTCCAGCATTGTGTTGGCACTCTCTCTCCTGGGGATTGCATGACATTGTCATGCGATCCCTGTGGCCAATCAGCGCTGACTTCTCTCCCCTCCTTTAGACATATCAGACATCCATAGGAATTAAGAGCTGCCACAGCTGCATTCATTCAAGGTGTGGCTGATTAAATACGGGTTCTGGGTATTGGATTCTTAACTGATCTTATACTGATGACCTACCCTATGGAGAGTTCAGTGATATGATGTGACCCAACAACCCCTTTAAATATCAGTTGTGTGGCAGCTTTGCCTTGTAGTCACTGTGAACTAATTGAAGATGCTGAATGTAGCAAGTCTGGTTGACATTGTGGTTGGCATTATTATCTTGGATCTGACCAGGACAACATCTGCATGGAGATCAAATATTCTCCCAGTGTTTGCTTGGTTTCCTCTGAACATTATTGTAATGTTCTGATTGGGAATTTCGATTGTGAGCCCTAATGGAGAGAGTAATGACCATGTCTATGAAGAGCCGCAGAACGATGCTACCGCAGTATAAGCAGGCATAATCATGACGCTGCAATGACCTGCTCTTCACTCTTGGAGAGCAGCTGGAGCTGGTCCTCCCAAAAGTAATATTCTGTTTTCTCCTAGCAATCTGTAGAATTTGTGAACTGAAGCAGGACTTCCTTCTAATAGTTTTTTTTCCAATCTGTTTAGTAATTAATTTCGTGCTTCATTGAGCGGCTATCCTGCCAGCGAGAAGATGGGTATAGCTTGCATATCAGATACCTATTGACTGCTAATCTATGCAGCTCATAAGGCAGCTTTCACCCAACGTGTAAAATTATACGGCAGAACCTGCATGAAAATCCGCAACGAAATCACACCTAAAACAGGATGTTATTAAAGGGGTTAGCCAGGTAAGCAGCTGCAGATGGGGAGAAAATACCCTACTCGCCTATTGTATCCACTGCGGATTGATCAGTGTTACCTGGTGTTTTTTACAGGTGTCTGGCATGTGACCACTGTGCTTTTATTAGGCTACTTTCACATATCCAGCTTGTCTCCGGTTTGCCGGATCCGGCACACTTCAGTACAGTGTAATACTGTACAATGGCAGCGCGGCAACTTCCGGGTCACGTGCTCCGGTCACATGACAGCATGTGACCGCAGCTTGTTGTGCTGCCATTGTATTGTATACACTGTACTGGTGTGTGCCGAATCCGGCAAACCGGCGAAAAGCTGGATATATGAAACTAGCCTTACTTTTCTATATATTTTAAAGTTGTCAGGGTCAGATATGAAATTAGATATATATTAGTGATATTAGTGATTTTGACCTCCTGAATTGAAATCTGATAACAATTTTTAGTTGGCTCGTGTTTTTAGATCAGTTTTCCTTTTAACTGCTACATAAGTCATTCCCCAAAAATAAAATTCTCATTACTTTTTGCTATGAAAGATGTGTTTAGAGCTTATTTTCAGAGGGTGTCTTTTATATCTTCCTAGTTAACGTATATTCCGGAAAATGGTGCACAACAGAGCACACGGTGACCCAGTCTGCTCCATTATAGTCAATGGGCCCCGTTGGCGCATTAGTCCGAAACCCAATTTGGAGGGAGGAGGGGGTTCAGACGGAGGCCCTGGCGGGACCAGTGAATGTAGGTAATAATGCACTGTGAAAGGGCCCTTACACTTATCCTCCATTAATCTGCAAGCATTGATGGATTCTATTTTCCTTTTATCTTTTCTCCATGGCCGCAATATCTTGGTGAAATCTCAACTACTCCACAGTTTGGTGGAAAGGAAAAAAGTCTAGATGGCAATGTAAGAAATGAATCTTTAAGGACGTTACAGCAAAGATCCTTATTTTTTTTTTTTTTTTTGAGATTTTCCACTAAAGGCCACTTTACACGCTGCGACATCGCTCAAGCGATCTCGTTGGGGTCACGGCATTTGTGACGCACATCCGGTTGCTTTAGCGATGTCTTTGTGTGTGACACCTATGAGCGATTTTGAATCGTCGCAAAAACGGTCAAAATCGCTCATCGGTGACATTCCCACCCCCCCCCCCCCCCCCCGCCACCTATTCTGGAATATTGCTGCTGCTCTGTGTACAAATAGTTTGTTGCTCCTGCGGCAACACCCATCGCTATGTGTGACACCGCAGGAATGAGGATCCTCACCTTACCTGCGGTCGCCCGCAATAAGGAAGGAAGGAGGTGGGCGGGATGTTACGTCCTGCTCATCTCCGCCCCTCCGCTTCTATTGGGCGGCGGTTCGGTGCCGCTGCTGTTACGTCGCTATGACGCTGAACGAACCGCCCCCTTAGAAAGGAGGCGGTTCGCCGGTTACAATGACATCGCTAGGCAGGTAAGTAATGTGACGGGTCCGGGCGATGTTGTGCGCCACGGGCAGCGATTTGCCCGTGACGCACAACCAATGAGGGCGGGTACGCACGCTGGTGATATCTGTCACGATATCGCAGCGTGTAAAGTGGCCTTTTCTCTCTATAGTTAGCTGCTCTTGAGTTTCCCAAAAAATTAGTTACCACTAATATGAATATGCAGCCTTTTCACTGCCCTGCAACAAACGGAGAAATTCCTCATCTTGAGGCCCAATACACACTGAAATATTTGAATGCGTTTTTGCATTTTTATTCATTGCCTTTACAAAATCTTATGTGGGTCAACAAGTGCTGAATGCATTTTACTCATTGACTGAAGTGAATGTCAGAGAGGCCAGTGTCTTCATCCTCTGGATTAGGATTTCTTTAGACCGTCCATAAGGCCCAGTGCCCACGCTGTGTAGTTTTGATGCGTATTTTCAGAAATCTGCAGCAAAATCTGCATGTCATTGTGAAGCCAGCAAAGTCTATGAGAACTCAGAAGTGTTGTGCTCACATTGCTTATTTTTCCCATGCGTATTTGGTGCAGAAAAAAAATCTGCACCAAATACGCAAGGGAAAAATACTAAACGTGGGCACAGCACTTCTGAATTCTCATAGACTTTGCTGGCTTCACAATGACATGCAGATTTCTGAAAATCTGCGTCAAAATACGCAGCGTGGGCACTGGGCCTTACACTGTTGATGATTCATGCCACAAAATCGCCCTTGATGACTTATTGGACAACATATTTATGATTGTTGCAAAACAAAGAAATCCGAACATCACCCGCTAGGAGATACCATTGCTGTAGCTTCGAAACGAACAGCTCAGCCTTACTCTTGGGCAGATCCAATTCTCTAACAAAATCGTTCGGTTCACGGTGTTTGTTGGCAACCTCAACTGAACCGCACTTTATAAAGCCTGGGTCGTGAGAGGGGAAAATGATTCATGACACAGTGCTGTCTTTTTCCGCACTTATCTCAATTGAAAAAATGTTTTTGCTGCTTTGGAACAGACCGTTCTTCTGTGTGTGGTACCGGGTGTATTGCAGATGGGATAGTTGAATACTTTAAGTCCACTACTTCCCTTTTGGGGGCACCATGCAGAAATCACAATTGGTAGTGTGATTATTTGGCCCTCTCCAGATCATTGTGACTTCAAAAGGCAGATTGCTTTTTCCCATGCAACCACTGGGTAAGATGTGATATTTCTATATCGCAGCATAAGTGTGGAGCCAAACTCTTTCCCTGATCGCCTATTCTGCAGCTGAAATATAGGTTGTAGGCTTTCCTTATCATGGTAGTCAATTTTCACCTTTTTAGAACCCAAAAGTGTCTTCACATATGTAGCAAAAATTATCTGCTTTGTTAATGCAAGAACTAGGCATATCTGAAAAAAAGAGAAACATGTCAATATGCTAAGAAATCCAAAAGCTGTATACCTAACACAGAATTTATTACAGTAGGTGATGCAACTGCAATTAGGATTACGTTATCGGACTAGAGTTAGTTTTTTAATTGGTAAGATGTTAAAATACTCTAGGCTCAATAGACTAAATAGATGATGTAATAGACTAGATGACGACCCTGCAAGAAAGGTTTCCACAATTTCCTCTCAAAAAATTTGAGCCAATCAGCAAATTTAAGCATCATATTAATGTGTCAGCAGCACAAGATTAGTTTAAAGGGAACTTGTCATCAGAAATTTAGCTTGAAACCTAGGTTTCCCCCTCTGCAGCTCCTGGGCTGCATTCTAGCAAGGTTCCTGTACTTTTTGTGGCCCCTTTTAAACCAAATTGAATACTTTATAAACTTGTACCTTTTTTATTATGTAAATTTTGTAAATCGTCCATGGGGGCGGGCTCTGACCGTTGCTGTTCCTCCAGCACATTGACGCCGTCCCCCCCCACGCTCCATTTCATCCATCAGGATGCCGCCCACTGCGCCCGAGGTGCCGCCCACTCCAGGATCGCTGGTGACGTGTGTCACAATCACGAGATTATGGGCGGCGCTGTGATTGCATCGCAAGTGGCCGCCCATAATCTCGTGGACGTGCTTTCCCCCACTGCCTCCAGCATTCTGCGCAAGCGCTCGCCGGCCAAATGACCTGACGTCACCTCCTTCACCCTGCAGCAGGGCAAGATGGGAAAGAGGTGATGTCGGGTCATCTGGCCAGCAAGCGCTTGCGCAGAACGCTGGAGGAAGAGGGGAAAGTGCGGTCACGAGGTTATGGGCGGCACTTGCTGATGACACTCACAGCGCCGCCCATAACTTCGTGCCTGCGCAAAACGTCACCAGCGGTCACACGTGCACACAGTGCACAGTCCCGCTACAGTCGCACAGCGCATGCGCGGGACCACGGGCGCCCAGGGGCGGTGTCCTGAGATATGAAATTCAGCGTTGGGGGCGGCGTAAATCTGCTGGAGGAACAGCAACGGTCACCAGAGAGCCCGCCCCCATGGACGATTTACAAAATTTACATAGCAAAAGGTACAAGTTTATAAAATATTTAATTTTGGTTTAAAAGGGGCCACAAAAAGTACAGGAACCTTGCTAGAATGCAGCCCAGGAGCTGCAGAGGGGGAAACTTTTAGGTTTATAGCTAAATTTCTGATGACAGGTTCCCTTTTTAAGTTCAACTCTTCTCATCTGTGATTTGGCTGTAGAAGTGTATTACTGGTGCCATGGGAATCAACGATTGCCCATTATTTTTGGAATATTATCTTGAATTTATTGTTTTACTGGTCATTATAGGTTGATTTGTTAAGGGGTGCTTCACACACAGCGAGCTCGCTGCCGAGATCGCTGCTGAGTCACGCTTTTTGTGACGCAGCAGTGACCTCATTAGCGATCTCGCTGTGTGTGACAATGAGCAGCGATCTGGCCCCTGCTGCGAGATCGCTGCTCGTTACACACAGCCCTGGTTCGTTTTCTTCAAAGCCGCTCTCCTGCTGTGACACACAGATCGCTGTGTGTGACAGCAAGAGAGCGACAAATGAAGCGAGCAGGGAGCAGGAGCCGGCGTCTGACAGCTGAGGTATAAGCTGTATCCAAGATAAACATCGGGTAACCAAGGTGGTTACCCGATATTTACCTTAGTTACCAGCCTCTGCAGCTCTCACGCTGCCTGTGCTGCCGGCTCCGGCTCTCTGCACATGTAGCTGCTGTACACATCGGGTTAATTAACCCGATGTGTACAGCAGCTAGGAGAGCAAGGAGCCAGCGCTAAGCAGTGTGCGCGGCTCCCTGCTCTCTGCACATGTAGCTGCATTACACATCGGGTTAATTAACCCGATGTGTACTGTAGCTAGGAGAGCAAGGAGCCAGCGCTCAGTGTGCGCGGCTCCCTGCTCCCTGCTCACACTGGTAACTAATGTAAACATCGGGTAACCATACCCGATGTTTACCTTAGTTACCAGTCTCCGCAGCTTCCAGACGGCGGCTCCGTGCAAGCGCAGCGTCGCTTGCACGTCGCTGCTGGCTGGGGGCTGTTCACTGGTCGCTGGTGAGATCTGCCTGTTTGACAGCTCACCAGCGACCATGTAGCGATGCAGCAGCAATCCTGACCAGGTCAGATCGCTGGTCGGATCGCTGCTGCATCGCTAAGTGTGAAGGTACCCTAATATAGCAGCCCTTTTTGCATTACTATATACCATTGTATCTTTTCTTAAAAGTACATCTGTTTTATCCATTTACCTCTGAACCTTTTTTATGGTTTTATTTTAATTGCATTAGAATTGTGGTGTTGGCCCCTGGGGGTGTGGGTTTTGTCTTTCCAATTCCTGATTTTTAATCTTGTCTTTGATATGTAGGAATAAAGATTTTTTTGGGAGTGTTGCTACCATTGCTAATTGAATATGTACGTTTGAGAGTATCCTGCTTTTTTTAGTTGTAGTGTTTTTGTTTTTTTTCCCCAGTATTTAATGTACAGTGCCTTGTGAAAGTATTCGGCTCCTTGAATTTTTTTTTTTCAACCTTTTCCCACCTTTTGAGGCTTCAAACATGAAGATAAAAATTTTTGTTATGGTGAAGAATCAACAACAAGTGGGACACAATTGTGAAGTTGAACGAAATTTATTGCTTATTTTAAACTTTAATAAAAAAAAAAATAATAAACTGAAAATTGGGGCGTGCAATATTATTCGTCCCCTTTTACTTTCAGTGCAGCAAACTCACTCCAGAAGTTCATTGAGGATCTGAATGATCCAATGTTGTGCTAAATGACTGATAATAAATATAATCCACCTGTGTGTAATGAAGTCTCCGTATAAATGCACCTGCTCTGTGATAGTCTCAGTGTTCTGTTTAAAGCACACAGAGCATCATGAAGACCAAGGAACACAACAGGCAGGTCCGTGATACTGTTGTGGAGAAGTTTAAAGCCAGATTTTTACAAAAAAGATTTCCATAACTTTAAACATCCCAATAAGCCCTGTGCAAGCGATCATATTGAAATGGAAGGAGTATCATACCACTGCAAATCTACCAAGACCCGGCCGTCCATCCAAACTTTCATTTCACTTTCCCCAGTGCCACGCGCTCGCTGCCTGGAAGTAATCCTAGACTTTGATCTCTCTTTCAAGCCACACATCCAAGCCCTTTTCACCTCCTGCCGCCTCCAACTCAAAAATATTTCCCAGATTCGTACATTCCTTTCCCAAGAAGCTACAAAAACCCTAATACATGCCCTTATCTTCCGTCTGGATTATTGCAACCTCCTGCTCTGTGGCCTCCCTTCTAACAGTTTCGCACCCCTGCAATCTATTCTAAACTATGCTGCCCGGCTAATCCACCTGTCCCCCTGCTACTCCCCGACCTCTCCTCTCTGCCAATCCCTTCACTGGCTTCCCATTGCCCAACGACTCCAGTTCAAAACACTAACCATGACATACAAAGCCATCCACAACCTGTCTCCTCCTTACATCTGTGACCTAGTCTCCCGGTACTTGCCTACACGTAACCTCCGATCCTCACAAGATCTCCTTCTCTACTGCCCTCTCATCTCCTCTTCCCACCATCGCATCCAAGATTACGTTCGTGCCTCCCCCATACTCTGGAATGCTCTACCACAACACATCAGACTCTCGCCTACCTTACCAAGATTCAAAAGGAACCTGAAGACCCACCTCTTCCGACAAGCCTACAACCTGCCGTAACCCTCAGTCTGATACATCGCCACACAATCAGCTCTACCCTCACCTACTGTATCCTCACCTATCCCTTGGAGACTGTGAGCCCTCGCGGGCAGGGACCTCTCTCCTCCTGTACCTGTCTGTGTCTTGTACTGTTTGATTATTGTACTTGTCCCTATTATGTATACCCCTTTCACATGTAAAGCGCCATGGAATTGATGGAGCTATAATAATATAATAATAATAATCTCAAACAAGAAGACTGATCAGAGATGAAGCCAAGAGACCCATGACCACTCTGGATGATCTGCAGAGATCTACAGCTGAGGTGGGAGAGTCTGGCCATAGGACAACAATCACTCATACACTGCACAAATCTGGCCTTTATGGAAGAGTGGCAAGGAGAAAGCCATTTCTCAAAGATATCCATAAAAAGGGTTGTTTAAAGTTTGCCACAAGCCACCTGGGAGACACACCAAACATGTGGAAGAAGGTGCTCTGGTCAGAGGAAAACAAAATCGAACTTTTTGGACCCAATGCCAAACGATATGTTTGCCGTAAAAGCAAAACAGCTCATCACCCTGAACACACCATCCCCACTGTCAAACATGGTGGTGGCAGCATCATGGTTTGGGCCTGCTTTTCTTCAGCAGGGACAGGGAAGATGGTTAAAATAGATGGGAAGATGGATGGAGCCAAATACAGGACAATTCTTGAAGAAAACCTGTTGGAATCTGCAAAAGACCTGAGACTGGGACGGAGATTTGTCTTCCAACAAGACAATGATCCCAAACATAAAGCAAAATCTACAATGGAGTGGTTTACAAATAAACATATCCAGGTGTTAGAATGCCCAAGTCAAAGTCCAGACCTGAATCCAATCGAGAATCTGTGGAAAGAGCTGAACACTGCTGTTCACAAACGCTCTCCATCCAACCTCACTCAGCTCGAGCTGTTTGTAAAGGAAGAATGGGCAAGAGTTTCTCTCGATGTGCAAAACTAATAGAGACATACCCCAAGCGACTGCAGCTGTAATCGCAGCAAAAGGTGGCGCTACAAAGTATTAACTTTAAAGGGGCCAAATAATATTATACGCCTCAATTTTTATTTTTTATTTTTTAAAATGAGCAATAAATTTCATTCAACTTCACAATTGTGTCCCACTTGTTGTTGGTTCTTCACCGGAACATTAACATTTTTATGTTTGAAGCCAGAAATGTAGGGAAAGGTTGAAAAATTCAAGGGGGCCGAAGACTTTTGCAAGGCACTGTATGTGCATTTGCCTTCATGTTTCTAGAGTGTATTGAGCTATGGATATACAGTGAACACAGAAAGCTGCTAATCAATGATCAGTGGCGTTAAGGAGCTCAGCACTCAGAACTGCAAGGTGGGCATTAGGTAAGTGAATTTATCAAAATGACAGTAAGTGACACATCGCTGGACTCGGTCTCAATCTCTACCTTATGCTGCTCTTACTAGGTGACAGATTCCCTTTAACCCCTTAACGACCCATGACGTACTGGTTAAGTCATGGATCGTGTGCGGTTAATCCCCACCCCCTGCCGTGTTTTCAACAGCTGACGTGTGCCTGCTAATCGCGGGTGGAATCGCTTTTTGGCAGCGAGATGTATATGCGCGCGGCCATTATTCTGACTTGTCCCTCCCCCATCAGAAGTCACGTGACCTGATGACGTGACTTCCAGTGGTTGCCATGGTAGTACAGGGTCATGTGATGATGCCTGTAGCTAACATGAGTCATTTAGGCCGGGGGCACACGGGGCACTACTGCGATGCTCGCATGACACTCGGCTCACACTGGCAGTACAGCAGGAGCCGAGTGTCATGCTAGTATCCCTGCGACTGAGGTCTGACTGTGCGAGCGGACAGCAGCTGCGGGGGACGGCCCGGCTCTCAGGAGTGAAGGGCCAGCACTGTGGAGGGGAGGGCCGGCACAGGGGAGGGAGGGAGGGATTTATCTCCCTCTCTCCCCCGTAGCCGGCTATTGCGATTCTCGCTCTGCATGCGCGGTACACTGGTGTACCGCGAGTGCAGTGCGATTTTTTTTATTTTTTTTTTTTTTTTTTTTTTTTTTCCCTTCTTCTCTCTCTCGCCCCATACACTTGAATGGATGCGAGAGAAGAGTCTCGCATTACAGTGGCAGCATGCTGCGATTTGTTTTCTCGGTCCGATTTAGGACTGAGAAAATCGCACGTGTGCTGACACACAGGCTAATATATTGGTCCGAGTGTATTGCAATGTTTTATTGCACTCCACTCGCACCGATTTTCTCGCCATGTGGCTTAGGCCTTGCTCTCAATGCCGGAATTGAAAGTAAAGCAGCGTATCTGCAGATCTTGGCTCTGTAGCTGAGATCTACAGATGGGGCAGAGCGATCAGATTGCTGATTGCTATAGCCCCCTAGGGAGACTAGTAAAATAAAATGCTAAAAAAAGTTTTAACAAAAAATTAACCTAAAAGTTCAAATCACCCCCCTTTCACCCCATTGAAAATTAAAGGGTTAAAAAATATACACATTTGTATTGCCACGTTCAGAAATGCCCGATCTATCAAAATATCAAATCAATTAATCTGATTGCTAAATGGCGTAGCGGCAAAAAATTCTAAATGCCAAAATTAGGGTTTTTTGGTCGCCGGAAATTTTGCTCAAAATGCAAGAACAGGCAATCAAAATGTAGCATCTGCGCAAAAATGGTATTGGAAATGTCAGCTCGAGACACAAATAAGTAATCACTGAGCCATAGATCCCAAAAAATGAGAACACTATGGGTTTCGGAAAATGGCGTAAAATGTGCGCCACTTTTTATTGGACAAACTTCTGAATTTTTTTTTTTTTTAGCCCCTTAGATACATGTAAACCTATACATGTTTGGTGTCTACAAACTCGCACCGACCTGAGGCATCACATATCCGTTTTACCATATAGTGAACACCGTGAATAAAATATTCCAAAAACTATTGTGCGATCACTTTTTTTGCAATTTTTCCGCACTTGGAATTTCCCCCCCCCCCCAATACATTATATGATGGTAAAACTTATGGTTCCATTTCAAACTACAACTCGTCCCGCAAAAAAACAAGCCCTCATATGGCAAGATTGACGGAAAAATAAAAAAGCTACTACTCTTGTAAGAAAGAGGGGGGGGGGGAGAAACCCGGAAAAAAAAACGCAAAATGCCCGGGGGCTGAAGGGGTTAAAAGCGACAGTGCTCCTTAAATCTGCTGCACATAGTTTTTGCTGTGTGTGATTGTATATATTGAACACTACTGCTCCCCACCTGATGGATTGGCGCGGTCTGTATTGTAGGACAATTGGAAAGACCACATAAGTAATATCCCTGTGTGACTTGTTCTGCGAGGTTTGATCTTCGGGTCAGTTAAGTTTGCAGCCGCTGGACTAAGGGTTTGCACAAAGAGCGATTGTTTAGACTAGAAAAAGCGTCCTTTCCTCCAGCACATGGATCCTCCTATTGCACTGTGTTCTCCATCTACTTGTTCTAACAAATGTTTGTTTCAATTTGTATCTGCTCTTTAATCTTGGCTTCACCCTGCCCCGTGTGACTTGAGGAACTACTAATCATTGATCTGTTCATCAGCACAACTCATTGAACCTGCCCCTGTCATTAGTTACCTTTTTGATTTTTAGACCGATTGCTCTCTTAAAATAGAAGTCAGGAAGCCGGTCCTCATCAGACACGGAGCAAGAGCTACGTATACGAGAGGCAGAGCGGGTAATGGGTCGTTGTCGTCTTAAGGTATATAGACGTCAAGGTCTGTACTACAGAATGTATATAGTAGTGAAGTGCGTGATCATGTAAAATATGGATAATGGGTGAATGCACCTCCTTTTTTACTGTTTGTTTTTAGTTCTCTCTTACCACTCCTATGGATAGACTGAGCTGTGACGTCATCTCACTATCCAGATTCACTATAAAATCATTGCTACATTTTCTGCTATACCATGTAATGGCATCATGGTCAAGGCAGCGCAATGTGATCCTTCTTTGGCTGATACAAGGTGTAAAATGGCAATCTGGCGAATAGCATTGTTAGAATTTACCAGGTTCAGTGAATTTCTAAAAAATTAAAAATAAATTCAATTTCCATTGAATTAATTCTGTCATTTCTACTGCGCTTGCAGTCTCTTGTGGTTTATTTTTTTTTGTTTTTTTTTTTACCTTATGATTGAGAGGATATAGTGATTTTACATTTATCTTAATTTAAAAATATATATATACCATTTTTAAAAGCATAATCCAATCTTCAATATATGATTTTTATATGGTGTACCCTTCAGTACATACCATAAGTGTCGGATTAAATGTGCTCTTCACCTTTTGGGACTTCTACTTGTCTCCAGAATTAGTTTTTCATGACCTACAGTGGAGAACATGAGTATTTGATACACTGCCAATTATTTTTATCATAGGTACACTTCAATTGTGACACAGAATAAAAAAAAAATCCACCAAATCTCATTTTATTGCATAAAATAAGTATTTGATACAATAGAAACAGAACTTAATATTTGGTAGAGAAAGCTTTGTTTGCAATTAGAGGCCAGACGTTTCCTGTAGTTCTTCACCAAGTTTGCACACACTGTAGCAGGGATTTTGGCCCATTCCTCCATACAGAGCTTCTCCAGATCTTTCAGGTTTCAGGGCTGTCTCTGGGCAACGTTGAGTTTCAGCTCTAAGATTTTCTATTGGGTACAGGTTTGTAGACTGGCTAGGCCACTCAAGGACCTTTTTTGAAATGCTTCTTAATGAGTCACTGCTTACTTGCCCTGGCTCTGTGTTTTGGGTCTTTGTCATGCTGGAAGACCCAGCCACAACCCATCTTTAATGCTCTTACTGAGGGAAGGAGATTGTTGGCCAAAATCTTGCGATACATGACCCTATCCATCCTTCCTTCAATATAGTACAGTCATAATGTCCCTTTTGCAGAAAAGCACCCCCAAAGTATGATGTTTCCACCCCCCCATGATTCACGGTTGGGACAGTGCTCTTGGGGTTGTACTAGTCCTCCTTCCTCCAAACACGGCGAGTGGCGTTGATACCAACAAGTTCTATTTTGGTCTGATCTGACCACATGACCTTGTCCCATGACTCTTCTGGATCATCTAGATGGTCATTGGCGAACTTGAAATTGATCGGGACATGTGCAGGCTTGAGTAGGCAGACCTTGCGTGCCCTGCAGGATTTTAATCCATGATTGCGTAGTGTGTTACGAACTATAAACTTTGAGACTCTGGTTCCAGATCTCTTCAGATCATTGAACAGTTCTTCCCGTGTATTTCTAGGCTGATTCCTGACCTTTCTCAGAATCATCCTTACCCCACAAGGCGCTGTTTCAATGAGCCCCAGACCGAGTAAGATTGTGTTTCTTCCATTTTCTAATTGCTCCAACAGTTGTTGCCTTCTCACCAAGCTGCTTGCCTATTGTCCTGTAGCCCATCCCAGCCTTGTACAGGTCTTCAATTTTGTCCCTGGTCTACTTTAGACAGCTCTTTGGTCTTGGCCATGGTGGAGAGGTTTGAGTGTGTGGACAGGTGTCTTTTATATAGGTAATGAGTTCAAACAGGTGCAGTTAATATACAGGTATTTGAATGCGGAATAGGAGGGGTTCTTAAAGAAAAATAGCAGGTCTGTGAGAGCCAGAATTCTTGCTGGCTGGTAGTGGATCAAATACTTAATTCATGCAGTAAGATGCTAAATAATTTATAAAAAAAAAAGCCATAATGTGTGGTAGTTTTTTTTTTTTTTTTAAATCTCTCACAGTTGAAGTAATACCCACGATAAAAATTACAGACCTCTCCATTCTTTGTAGGTGGAAAAACATGTACAGTCAGCAGTGTATGAAATACTTATTTTCCCCACTGTATGTCTCATCTAGTGAGGCAATGCATGTCTAATGGATATGCCATAATTGTTCACGGTGTGAATATATTGTCCCTGCTTCCAGGGGTGTTCTCATTTCAGCCTTCACAGAATATGCCACAATAGTCTAATATACTTCTCACAGCCTGGGGCCACTTCTGTCAATGGAACAAGGGGCCCCTGCCCACCCCTTTACTCCCCGGTGCAGGGGCTATTGTTAGTGGATGCTCTTTCCACTAACTTGTTTGTGAGCCGAGCACAGTTGTAAAGTACATTAGATAATTTGCAACGTAAGGTTGTGCGCTATTATGCCTGAGCTGATGGTGGAGGATATTATCATTGGCAGGATTTCCTGAGAGTTAGACCATTGAAAATGTGATTTGGACAGAATGTTAATGTCTCGCTTTCCTCTAAAGTATAACACACCTACGCTATGTACAAGCGAATGTGCGAGTTATCAACCCATCAAGCATATTCCTAACAGATGAGATTTTGCAGGTCTTAGACACTTCCAGCAAATAGAAAATGTAAGTCGCTCCTCCTTGATTTTTGTCCATTGCTTTTCAGCAGTTGGTTATTATACAGAAGTTTGATTTATTCTAGGTTAATAATTAACATATCAAATATAAATACACATACAGCGGGTGAAATGGGTATTGAACATGTAATCAATTTTCTAAGTAAATATATTTCTGCAGATGCTATTGAGATGAATTTCTCACCAGATGTCAATAACAATCCATCCAATCCACACGGCCAAAGAAATCAAACCATAAATGTAGTGATGTGTAATAATGAGCAATAACACAGGAAAAACGATTGAACACATGATGAAAGGAGGACGAAAAGCCATGGAAAGTCCCGACAGCAGCTGAAATCTATCAGTAATTAGAAAGCAATCCTGTCACTTAGTGAAACAGCTGGTTCAACTGATCACCTATAAAAAGGTGACTCATTACCAAGGTGCCACACAAGAAACATCTCATGATGGGTAAAACCAGTGAGCTGCCTCAAGACCTTCACAACCCTATTGTTGCAAAAAGTACTGATTTATGGATGAGCGAATTGCTTGGTAAGCCTAACAAGCATTTTGGTGCTCGGTACTAATTTACAGACGTTAACAGAAGTCACAGGAGAACTTGAGCATTTTTCTGGAAGATATTCTTCGAAAAACAAAGCAGTGTTAGCAGGCACAACCCAGCCCCTGAAACGAGCGTCATGACTGTTTCAGGTAGAGCACAGAGGCTGCGATCACTGCCACAGACTCTGCCATTGCTCTGATGACAGAGTATCCCAGCATGCACTGGTGTTCTCAAGCAATTTTATCGTCAGACAGGAACTAGAAAAAGTGTGTAGTTGGGGAATATTTTTAATTCAAGTACATTAGAAAGTAGCTTAGATTATAACATCAAATAGATCTTGATGTAAAATAAAATTTTTACTTTTGCCTTCAGACAAACCCTTTTAATTTATAGACCTATATGGTTTGATTTCTTTGCCTGTGTGGATTGGATGGGTTGTTACTGACATCTGGTGAGAAATTAATGTCAATAGCATCTTTTTTTTTTTTAAATATATTTACAAGTGAAATATCTGTGCGGAAGCTTACATTAGTTGGAGAATGATGGAAGATGTAAAAGTAAATCCCTATCGATACGCTCTAAAGTGATTTCCTCATTTTCTTTGTATTTTCCAGATCTATAGCGGTCACACATTCCTCCTTCAGTTATTGGGATTTGTTGTCTACAATCTTCTCGGGGTCAGGTTTACCTTCATGGTTACTTGAGGGAAATACTCTACAGACTTGAAAGAGCCATAATAGGCATTCACTACATCACAAATTGCTATCACAGACCTATGCCTCTATTGCAGAAAGCCCTTGATGTAAGCCTGGCACAATAGCTTTGTCACTATGAACCAGCGTGCCTTCAGGCCTCTTCTTCCTACATTTAAATTGTTTCAATCGACATTTTTGTATTGGCTTTAAGTAAGTCCTGTCCATAATTCCCTTGAAAAGAAAAAAAAAAAATCTGGTGGAATATTCAAGAACTGCTAGGTGTGAACGACCCCATAGGGTAGACTTTGTAGCCCTCCCTAGAGGTTTCTTAGTCATTTTTAATTTTTTTTTTCCTTTTCGTTATTAATCGCTGACAGCATTTGAAATACATAGTGGAAGATGCTAAATGGTGTATTGCAGAAGGGATGGGCAGAGCTAGAAAAAAAAATATATTATTTTTTTTTTATTTTTTTTTGTTTAAATTATTATCTTTCAATAGGGTTTTCCCATTTCTAGAGGTTATTGCCAAGAAAATGAAATAAATATCATCCTAGAAAGCATATTTAAATATAACTATTTAAAGGGAACCAAACATCAGGATTTTGGTATATAAGGTGCAGTATGGGCACGATCAGGCATAGGCTGTACATACCATTAGTGGGCAGCTCGGATGTTAAGGCTGTGAAATCCAAGTTTGTGAAGTTTAAAAATTCATCATATTTTTGACTGACCGTTGCACCTCTGCTGAGAATATCGGGCGGGTTATGCGCATTGATTCCTTCCTCCCTCTCTGGCTCTATGCAAATTTTTATATTCAATAACCTGGCATTGGAGATGGCGCCTGCGCATAGCGCTCACCTCCGGCACCATTTTTCTGAAGCCCGCATTACCTAGTCTTGTGCCTGAGAGGGCGGCGCATGCGCACGTGGCACACTATTGCAGCTGCTTTCCATTACGGCTGAGCAGGAAGTCCACTCACCTTGAAAATACATATAACGAGGTTATATTGGAACTTGACAAGTCCTGTAGTTTTAGAAAGGGGGGGAAAAGAACACAAAAATATAAATTTGGGGAGACCTAGTGTCTGAAGGACCTAAAAACACTTTGAAACTGAAGTTGCCTGATTCAATCCCGTTGTAATAAACAATCTAATGACTATGGGAGCCTACCGACATTGTCTGGAGAGTTGGGGCTTTGGCATCTTATTAAAGAGTGAACCCGCTGCCAGAGAGGACTAGCTGCAGTTTTCTCCACTTTTCCATTTGCAAAAACATGTATGTTCAACTTGGATTGAACATCATCTCAATGTTAAGTTGATGTTCACATGATGATTTTGTAGCATTGGATACAGCAGCAAAGCAATCGGTGAATGTTTACTGATCGGTGGTCATATCGTATCACCGCTCTGTGCATATAAACACACCTTAAAGTGGATTTGGGAGGATAATCATCTGCTACAATGGACATGGGGTCCTTTAAAGGGAATCTGTCAGCAGGTTTTTACTATGTAAGCTGAAGACTGCATTCTACAAGGGTTAACCTATAGAATTCAGGGATGTCTGTTTTGTCACAGTCTGATATGGTGTATTATTTGCTATTTTTGTTTAAGCAGCAGGATTTATCATTGCTAGGACTATGTCATGGACACAGCAGTCTGGCACGCCCCCTCCTCAAACGCCTCACTGTCAATGTACAATCTCTCTAGAGAGCCTGGTGTGGACAGGGGCAGCTCTCTGCTCTTTTACACGGCTAAATCTAAAAGCTCAGATTGTGTCAGAACAGCTAGAGCCAATTATAATCTAAGTGATACATCGTTGGACACACGATCTCTTTGCCTATATTATACTGCTCTCGGATGAGGTAGCAAAAACCTGCTGACAGATTCCCCTTTAAGAATAAAGTAACATATTCCCACTAGAATGTGGCTATACAAATATTAACCCTACATATTAGCAGACCGGTCAAAATCGTACCTGGTGGAGGGGTGCCCATTGAATTTTACTTAAGGTTACTATCCAAACTACCTTTTTTTTTTTTTTTTTTTTTTTTTTTTTTTAATTTTTTAAATTTTCTGGCATCAGTAGTTAGTTTACTGGGAAAATTTGTTTTTGTTTTTACAATATCTGAGGGGGGAAACATTTAGAACGCCTTTTTTTTTTTTTTTTTTCTTTTTTATTTTCTTTTTCTCTGCCTAGGCATAAAACTGTGCTTTAGCTTTCAGTCCTGTAGTGATTGTCTTGAGGGACCAGCATTCAACATAACTTCCAGATGAAGAGATAATTAAACCTAAGTGAAATTGAATGAAGCAAATGGCAGATTCGCCTGACTTTTTTTTTTTTTTTTCTCCTTATATATGGAGGCTCTGGACATTCTTTCTGAGACTATTTCTTCAGCTCAGCAAGATTTAAGATGCGTCTCAATTAGTCTGCACTTCATCTTAATGGGTTGTTTGAAAAAGTTAATTAAAATCACTTTACTGTTTTTAATTGCACAATTATATTGTGATCTTCTGCTTCCCGTGCTGTGGTCTCCATTTAAATATATGTATATATCAAAGAATTAGCATCTAAATGTATGAAGCTGCCCATAAATACGAAGAATTTGAAAAAAATTAAAAATTAAAGGGGTCTTCCGGATTAGTAAAGCATGTCTGCTGTCTTCCACAAACTGTGCTCCACCAATCTCCTTGGCTCTGCGTGTATTGTATCATTTCATCATTCACTTTAAGGCTACTTTCACACATCAGTTTTCTTCCATCAGGCACAATCCGGAAAAAAAAAAACTGATCTGGCGCCGGAACAGTTTTATCCCCACTGATTTGTATTAGCGCCAGATTGTGCTGAATGGCATTGCGTTGCATTCTGCTTTTGCTGGATCCGGTGTAATTGGCTAATGCGGCGGCCGGAGGGAACGTATCTTGTAGCGTTTTTGTCTGACAAAAAAAAACGCATTGCGCAGGTTCCGGCATGATACGGCATGATTTACAATGGAAGCCTAAGGGTGCAAGATTCGATGGAATGTGTAAAAAAAAAAAAAAAAGGATGCTGCTGCCGGATCTGTCTTTTAAAGAGCATGCTCCAATTTATTGTAAAAAAAAAAACAAAAAAAAAACAAAACAATCTGGCAAAAAAAAGGACGAAACGGATGCGCCGGATCTGTTTTTTGACAGATCCGGTATACTGGATTCGTAAAAAAGGATCCGGCGCATCCATTTTTGCATATTTTGCGCCGGATCCGTTTCATCAGGCACACGCCGGATTGTGCCCGATGCCAAAAAAGTATCAGGAGACAACCCCATCTGGAGTGCGGACTCCAGAGCGGTCAGACTATTATCCCCAAAGCAGCTTTCTGACATTACTGGTTGCTGTCTTTTGGGCAGCGGGTGTGCGTGCGATTTCTGTAATCTAATTGGCTTTCCAGAGATCGTGAAGGCAGCGATTTAATTAGCATGGATTTGCATAAAACCAAGGCAAAAACCATGCTGAAAACACCCCCTGTGTGAACATAACCTTAATGACACCACCCCAATTTTAGTAATACTGTACCTCTTTTAGATTTGAAAATTAGTGATTCTGAGGGTTCGCCCACAAGGACTCGAGAACTGTGCGCTTAATCCTGAGTAGTGGGATTTGCACAGCTCTGCATAGAATGGAGCAGAGGGTAGGGGATCATTTTCACTTTTGGGAAGAGCCTTCATGGTATTTTCTTCCCAGTGTCTAGTTATACCGTATACATTGCTTTACTTATTTTGTATTTCCAGAGTCTTACATTAGAGTCTTATTCTGGCCAGGAGTGTGCATATATCACATACTCGTGACCGCCATGCCCAGCTCTAACACCGGAGAATCCTCGCAGTGCAAGAGACGTGAGGACTCACAAATCTGCAGTAACAGGGACTACAAACTTGTCATCTTAGACCGGCAAGCTCCCTCAAATGTCTAGTATGGTTTAGTGTCTAAATACCCACTTTTTTTAGAGCTTTTTTGTTAGTGAATTTTTCGGAGTGGGTGCCAAATATACAATACAGAACCCTATTGCTACACTGGCAAAATGTCTGTGTGGATTTGAAATAAAAATTCAGGACACTTATGACGCGGAAACTTTCACATTTTACCTTGTAGTGAGGTAATGCATTACTAATTTTGAATATTTTATTGAACCTATGTCTGACGCCCTGGGCAAGCCAGGGGTCACAGGTAATGACATCACCACACCCTACACCCCGGATAGGTACACCAAAGCTAAACCTTTATATCCTTGTTGCCTTCCTCCAGGGGCTGATAGTCCTGGAGGCGGGAAACCAGGCAAAGGAGTTTGGAGTTCAAAGTGAGAGGAGAGGAAAGGAGTACAGGGAGAGTAGTGACAGTTTGAAAGCCGGAAGTTAGTCCGGGTGTGTGCCCCGGACTGAGACAGCAAGGTTAGCAGACGGCGGTGACAGTCTGCAGTGGAGGCTGATTGGAGTTGCCGAAAGGACCGCGGACGGGTGGTGGCCCGGCGGTACCGGACCGGTACACAAGGAGAAGCCAGCACCATTGGCAGGGGCCTTTCGGATCCCGGCAAGGCTTGGAGTCGCCGTGAATTTGCCAAATCCGTCAGTGAAGGGGACCTCCTGGGTCTCCAAACAACTAAGTCCCGATTGAAGGCAACAGTCCAACCCTATGCGAGAGACACCGCCACCGCCAAGGCACCAGTTTCTCAGCGCCTGCGGGCAAAGAGGGGCTCCTCCAGCCCATATCTAAGTCGGGGAGCGGGTTACCGGTGGGAATCCATCGCTACCAACAGTGAAGTTAGGTGCAGGAAAAGTGAGTCACCGTTAACTACCGGGGAAAAGCAACAGCAGCCGTCCGTGGGAACCGTCTTTCCAGCCGTGTGTTTTACCGAGAACTGTGTCATCGTCTCAGGCTGAGTGAGTACCACCGTGCCGTGAGGCACAGCGCTGCCCCCGCGTCCCTGCACCTGACCAAGCCCTGCACCGGCCCTGCCATCCCTCATCCTACACCTCATCGCTGGACCCCGGGACAACCACCCCCTACCCACGGAGGGGAGAACTAACAACTTTGCTGCTCCCTGTCACCGCTCCCGGGATCCCCATACAGAGCAGCGGTGGTGTCCACACAATCACCACAACCGTGGGTGGCGTCACGGACAATAAATCCCCAAAACCAAACCCCTTTTCACTCACGGGCGAGGAGCGCCGCTCGAGTCCCCAGGATCCGGCCCATCGCTCGAGCCACCGAGCAGCAGGCCGCGGCGGCCGGACCCGAGCAGTAGGGAGAGCGCTGCGTCCCCTCCTCCGCCCGCGACAACTTGGAGTCACGAACAGGATCTTAACGCTCTGCCGTTGGGTAGAGGTGCGCCTTGTTATAGCCGGAGGTATCCGGCCAGAAAATTTCAGAAGCCGCCATCTTTGGCGCGAAGAGTTCCCGCTCGAGCGTCTCCTCGAGTAGTGGAGGCGCGAAGGCCAACACCCCGCCCCAATAGGGGAGGAGCCGGAAGAGGCTAAGGGGGACGAAATGGCGACTGGTCACATGTAGCCGCGGCTATAAAGGCAGGGACGCCAGGACTCTGCAGCCATCTTGTTCCTGGGAGAAGCCGCCAGCAACATGTGGATGCCGTCCCGAAGCACCGTAGCCCCCGCGCCTGGAACCGCGGCGTGGGTGGAGATCCAGACCGCGCAGCTCTACCAGAGGCTGCAGGTCAAAATGCCACTCATGGAGGAGTGGGAGACCGACATGGCGGAGGTTATAGCGGCCGTGCGGAGACGCGAGGAGGAAGCTGTGGAAGGGAGGGTGAGTGACCCACGCCCCGATGCCCTTGAAGGGCCGGTCATCGCGGCTGCGGGACCCGGTCTAAACCCTCTCACCCTGCTGCCTCCCTTGCCACCTGTCCCGGAAGCTGTGACCCCGCCACTAGGCCCGCTACCACCGCAACCGGTAGCGATACCCAGCATGCCCGCCCCGGCGGGCCGACCTGTAGCCGGAGCCCGTAGCCGACCGGAGGTGCTGCCGTGGAAAGCCCCGAAGTCAGAACCGGAGGCGTCCCCTGAGAAACTCCCCGAGCTGGAGCCGACAGCCCGCTCCGTGCCGAAGGCCCAGCAGAGGAAAGCCCTTGTGCCCGTCCCCCCACACCTCGGCTGAGGTTGCGCCGGGTTGCCGCTGCAAGGTGGCGTCCAAGGCCAAGTCACCGCGGGACCTGCCACCCAGATCAACAGTGGTGGGCAGCGTCCGAGAGGTCTCGCGGGGCCCGACCCGTGCGCCGGAGCTCGCAGCAGCACCGTACTGGGACAGGGAGCCGGTACCGTTGGGCCTGGAAATCGAGGAGAGAGAGAAAGAAGGAAAGCGGAAATGGTGGCCCGTACGATACGGGAGAAGGAGAGTTTGAGACAAACTACCTTCCGTGTCCGGGGCCCGCTGTATGAGGGGTAGGTGAGGCGGTTTGATGTCCGCCGGGGCTATGGATTCATTTATGAACCGGGCCTGGAGGCCGAAGTGTTTATAGCCCGGCGGGATGTGAATGCTCACCTGCCAGAGGAGCACCCCGGTCGTAACCTGATGCCGGGCGACTTAGTTCAGTATACCCGACACTGTGGGGAGAGGGGGTGGTTTGCGCTGGATGCAAAGTTAAGGGGCAGCCAGGAGGCCCGAGTGAGCACCGCACCCCCTCCCTCAGGTGATGCGGAGGAATCGGAGTAAGGGCAGCGGAGTACCGTTGCGCAGTCCCCGTTGGGACCACCAGTGTGTGTTTACAAGTTGAAAGTTATAAGAAAATAATAAGAGAAATGAGTAACCGAAAAGTCATCTGATTGTCTGCACCTGATTGAAACCGGTCGTTGCCGGCACCGTTGTCCCCGTGGGGACCATCCACAGTTTATGCATAGGGAACTCTCTATGAACAGGCCCGATAACTTGCAGGGCAACCACAAACGTTAAGTGGCATTTAAATAAAAATGTTTTGTTGCAGCTAACCGTTACCGCCTCTGGAGAGGCAGGTTGGAGGGAGGGCCCGCAGTGGAGCAGGCTGGGGCCCAGCCACCACCGGAACCGGTGGCTACCCTCTGGAGGGGAAGGACAGATCCCGCTCGTTTGACTTGGTTCAGGACTGGGGTCAAGGGGTGCTGCCTGTTTCTTAGGGGCAGCATCAGGGCCAGGTTACTTGGGTGGAAGAGTGCGGCAGCAGCAACCGTTTGAAATGTTACCGTAACGTTTAAGCAAAGTGCCTCCCGCTGTGGGATGAAGTTATTATACTTGTATTATGTTTTTTATCTTTTTTTTTTTTTTTCAGAAAAATAAAACCGGTGTTGGATGGGCAGCCCGCGGACGGTCTGCATTTTGCTAAGGGGGAATGTGACGCCCTGGGCAAGCCAGGGGTCACAGGTAATGACATCACCACACCCTACACCCCGGATAGGTACACCAAAGCTAAACCTTAAATCCTTGTTGCCTTCCTCCAGGGGCTGATGTCCACACCAGGGGGTGGGCCAGGCGGTTGGCTCTGCCCACCAAGGAGTTCACAGTCCTGGAGGCGGGAAACCAGGCAGAGGAGTTTGGAGTTCAAAGTGAGAGGAGAGGAAAGGAGTACAGGGAGAGTAGTGACAGTTTGAAAGCCGGAAGTTAGTCCGGGTGTGTGCCCCAGACTGAGATAGCAAGGTTAGCAGACGGCGGTGACCGTCTGCAGTGGAGGCTGATCGGAGTTGCCGAAAGGACCGCGGACGGGTAGTGGCCCAGCGGTACCGGACCGGTACACAAGGAGAAGCCAGCACCATTGGCAGGGGCCTTTCGGATCCCGGCAAGGCTTGGAGTCGCCGTGAATTTGCCAAATCCGTCAGTGAAGGGGACCTCCTGGGTCTCCAAACAACTAAGTCCCGATTGAAGGCAACAGTCCAACCCTATGCGAGAGACACCGCCACCGCCAAGGCACCAGTTTCTCAGGGCCAGCGCCTGCGGGCAAAGAGGGGCTCCTCCGGCCCATATCTAAGTCGGGGAGCGGGTTTCCGGTGGGAATCCATCGCTACCAACAGTGAACTTAGGTGCAGGAAAAGTGACAGTCACCGTTAACTACCGGGGAAAAGCAACAGCAGCCGTCCGTGGGAACAGTCTTTCCAGCCGTGTGTTTTACCGAGAACTGTGTCATCGTCTCAGGCTGAGTGAGTACCACCGTGCCATGAGGCACAGCGCTGCCCCCGCGTCCCTGCACCTGACCAAGCCCTGCACCGACCCTGCCATCCCTCATCCTACACCTCATCGCTGGGCCCCGGGACAACCACCCCCTACCCACGGAGGGGAGAACTAACAACTTTGCTGCTCCCTGTCACCACTCCCGGGATCCCCATACAGAGCAGCGGTGGTGTCCACACAATCACCACAACCGTGGGTGGCGTCACGGACAATAAACAGTCCCAAAAACTAATCCCCTTTCACTCACGGGCGAGGAGCGCCGCTCGAGTCCCCAGGATCCGGCCCATCGCTCGAGCCACCGAGCAGCAGCAGGCCGCACCGGCGGCCGGACCTGAGCAGTAGGGAGAGCGACATATGATTTAAAGGAAATCAGTTGTAAGGTTTTTGCTATGTAATCTGAGAGTAGCATGATGTAGAATCAGAGACCCTGATGGACAGGGATGTCACTTGCTGGGCTGTGATTTTTGTATTTTAAATAGGAAAACCGTGTTTAACAGCGAAAGATCATAACACCTAGTCCTACCACGCCTCCAGCACTGATTAGCAGCTATCGTTCATTACAATGTACACAGAAGACTGGTGTAGGCAGTGTTATACACAGCTCAACAACTGAGCTCTCCTACATCTGCAGTAGAGAAAACGGATTCTGTCTAACTAAGCGACACATAGCTGGAATTAGGGTCTCTGTCCCTACAGCATTCTGCAAACCTAGCAAAAACCTGCTGACAGATTCCGTTCGTTCCAGCCTGAGATATGGTTGCATCGCTATCTTGACTTTATTGCTGCAGTATTTGAGAAGGACTGAGGCACTGAAGCTGGGAGGATCCAGTGATTATCTGCTCCAGATATCTCAGACCTTTCTGACAGAGAGCCCCCTCCTCACAGTTGAAACCCAGAGCCCCCATTACTGGTATAATGACAGCCAAAGATTTTCCACAGATCTCACACTGAGGCAGTAAACCAATATCCAGGGGTTCCTACCTCCATTCAGCATTCTCACATCAAGCCCTCCCACCACACTGGCACATCCAGCCTCAAACACCTCCTCTGTCAGGTGGTATCATCCTGTCTCCAGCCTCCTATATCTACACCCTCTACACCCCCAAGGCCAGTAGGTGGGCATCTGCTCCTCTGTGGGGCTGCTCACATAAGACCTGCTCTTCATACCTGTTTGCTAGACCAGGTGCTAATGCAACAACCTGGCACATAGCCGCAAGTCACACGTCATGGACCCGCGAGCCACAGGTTGGGGACCCCTGATGTATAGCAATCGGCCACCTCTGATATACTGACCCAGGCAATGAGCAGTAAATTCTGTTTTGGGAAGTTAATGTGAAGCTGACAGCGGATACATTCTGCCTGTGCATTGGGCGGCATATATCGGGCACTGCGCCTGTCCCACTTGTCTTGCGTGCGGCTCAGTCTCTGGCGGCTTTTCCAGTATGTTGTTCTCTAAAATGCCGCAGCGTTTGTGTCAAACACACCTGGAGAGATCGTACAGCCAGGGTCTGATACAAGCAGCCCAATACACAGCATGTATCAGATGTTAAGGCTGCTTTACACCTTACACTTTCTCGTGCGATCGCACCCGCCCCCATCGTTTGTGCGACACGGGAAATTTGTTGCCCGTGTCGTACAATGTTGTTACCCCCCCCCCCCCCCCCGTCACACGTACTTGCCTTCCAAACGACCTCGCTGTGGGCGGCAAACATCCACTCCTGAAGGGGGAGGGGACGTTCAGCGTCACAGTGACGTCACGCGGCAGCTGGCCAATAGTAGCAGAGGGGCAGAGATGAGCGGGACGTAAACATCCCGCCCACCTCCTTCCTTCCGCATTGCCGGCGGGACACGGGTAAGCTGCAGTTCATCGTTGCTGGGGTGTCACACGGTGCGATGTGTACGGCCCTGGGTACGATGAACAGGAGGTGCGATTTTTAGAAATTGAGCAACATGTCAACGATTAACGAGAAGGTGAGTATTTCTGCTCGTTCATAGCTGTCACACGCTACGATATCACTAATGAGGCTGGATGTGTGCGTCACTTACGACGTGACCCCGCCAACATCTCGTTAGATATATCGTAGCGTGTAAAGCCCGCTTTAGGTTCACTAATTGTTTTTTACAAGCACATTATATTCTCATTTACTGCGATGGGCGACAACCCCTTTTATACGTCTAATATGGAAAGCTGATAATATTTATACATAGTGATGTTACAAGATGCTAAAATAATCTGCTGAACAATTCTGTGCAGTGTCAGGATATTGTATGTGCGAGCTCAGGGAATACACAAAGCTCATTGTACTCAAATGGTAACATTAGTGCAAGCTTCCTGCCTAAAGACAACTGTGTATTAGATTGTCCATATGCAATATGCAGATGTGTCCTTCTTACTTCTTGGCCCAAGATATCTATAGAAGAGTGGTGCAAGATGGCCAGCTTTATAAAAAAAAAAACAAAAAAAAAACTACTTTTTTTTATTTCCAAAGTCTGAGTTGTATTATTTTTGTATGTCTGAAAGTACTATGTGTAATCTATATTGCATTTTTTTTAACTACTTTTTGTTTTTTAATAGCACCTTTTTCAATGGTTCATGTCACAATGTGATTATTTGAGGGGACAACAATTGGACAGGGAATGTTATCTGCCAGTAGTTGTCTAGCACATTAGGGCTCTCTAAGTAGTGGTTTTAACCTTCTCGGCTGTGTTTGGGTAGGTGTACCCGCTGGGCTGTGTTTGGGTAGGTGTACCCGCTGGGCTGTGTTTGGGTAGGTGTACCCGCTGGGCTGTGTTTGGGTAGGTGTACCCGCTGGGCTGTGTTTGGGTAGGTGTACCCGCTGGGCTGTGTTTGGGTAGGTGTACCCGCTGGGCTGTGTTTGGGTAGGTGTACCCGCTGGGCTGTGTTTGGGTAGGTGTACCCGCTGGGCTGTGTTTGGGTAGGTGTACCCGCTGGGCTGTGTTTGGGTAGGTGTACCCGCTGGGCTGTGTTTGGGTAGGTGTACCCGCTGGGCTGTGTTTGGGTAGGTGTACCCGCTGGGCTGTGTTTGGGTAGGTGTACCCGCTGGGCTGTGTTTGGGTAGGTGTACCCGCTGGGCTGTGTTTGGGTAGGTGTACCCGCTGGGCTGTGTTTGGGTAGGTGTACCCGCTGGGCTGTGTTTGGGTAGGTGTACCCGCTGGGCTGTGTTTGGGTAGGTGTACCCGCTGGGCTGTGTTTGGGTAGGTGTACTCGCTGGGCTGTGTTTGGGTAGGTGTACCCGCTGGGCTGTGTTTGGGTAGGTGTACCTGCCGGGCTGTGTTTTGGTAGGTGTACCTGCCGGGCTGTGTTTTGGGTAGGTGTACCTGCTGGGCCGGGCTGTGTTTGGGTAGGTGTACCCGCTGGGCTGTGTTTGGGTAGGTGTAGCCGCTGGGCTGTGTTTGGGTAGGTGTACTCGCTGGGCTGTGTTTGGGTAGGTGTACCCGCTGGGCTGTGTTTGGGTAGGTGTACCCGCTGGGCTGTTTGGGTAGGTGTACTCGCTGGGCTGTGTTTGTGTAGGTGTACCCGCTGGGCTGTGTTTTGGGTAGGTGTACCTGCCGGGCTGTGTTTTGGGTAGGTGTACCTGCTGGGCTGTGTTTGGGTAGGTGTACCCGCTGGGCTGTGTTTGGGTAGGTGTACCCGCTGGGCTGTGTTTGGGTAGGTGTACCCGCTGGGCTGTGTTTGGGTAGGTGTACCCGCTGGGCTGTGTTTGGGTAGGTGTACCCGCTGGGCTGTGTTTGGGTAGGTGTACCCGCTGGGCTGTGTTTTGGGTAGGTGTACCTGCCGGGCTGTGTTTTGGGTAGGTGTACCTGCTTGGCTTTTTTAGGTGAAGCCATTTCAGCCCAGTGGACGCTATCCTGAAGCAATGCCACTGGAGTAATTTTGCGCAGACTACGCAGCCAGCATCTTTAACGCTTTACCTTCAAGTACGGTATATAGAATGGACAGGTCACTTTAAAACCAGGACCGGATATGACAGAACATGAGCACACGAGTTGTGCAGTTCATCTTGTATATTTCTGAACCAGTGTGTGCAGGCATGGGCTCGTGCTAGCTGATCAGTGTTTCTTATATTTAGTGCTGTCATTGAGTGCGCTATATCATTGCTGGGGTTCATTGTACCCGGCGTTCCTCAGGACCCATACAATGCCTAGCTTGTGAACATATGTTGTGCGCATCTACTAAAATATTTACAGGGGTGTTTTTTTTTTGTTTTTTTTTTATATTTTCCTGTAGTTAAAGCTTGGGTCATTACTGGAGATTGGCTGCTGACCTTTCTGCAATGTGTGATTAATCAATATGTATTGTCTGGGATAGAGCGCATATGCTGCATGTCCTTCTGGATATTAACCGTTCATATGCTAGCATCATTTTCATGGAGCCTTGAGATATGATACGACTTAGTGCCATGAAAATGTTTTCTATGTGAAATCTACCTGCAAATATAGATCATGCCCCTATAAAACATCCTCCGTTCACAGCACCAGAAGGGCAGTGCCAGCTGAGCTGTGCCCACATGTCCGCTTGGCTTCCATTTGTAATGGATTAAATATTTAATGTATGCTTTATAATAATGTGAACAGTTCATCTTTTAGAAGATGCAATACTGTGATCATCCTGCTCTAACGGTCCTGGTGTTTTTTGCTTTCAGTATGGAGCAGAGTTCAGAAGATTCTCCTTAAATCGATATAAGCCGGGGACGTTTGAGGAATTCTACAATCTTCTCCTTCAGATCCACAATATATCCAATGTAGATGTTATGCTTGGCTATGCCGATGTCCACGGTGACCTTCTTCCCATTAATAATGATGACAATTTCTGTAAAGCAGTTTCAAGTGCCAACCCGCTGCTCAGGGTGTTCATACAAAAGCAAGGTAAGATGACCAGACTGATCGTACGGTGAAAGTAGAAGATAATAAGGTGATCTAAATCCTAGATATCAGTGTTAGAGCATTCAAGCATGAGTGTCTTGGATATATGCCTTCAATGGTCATGGTTTAGACCAGAGAGGTACAAACTGATCTTTTTATTTATTTTTTTTTTTTTTGTTCAAGCATTTAAATGGTTAAGTGTAATATGTTATAACCTACCTAGAATCTTAGACTACTTTCACACTTGCGTTGGACGGGATCCGTAGCATTGCGTTGTGTGACGGATGGAACGGATGCGTTGCATATAGTGGCACAATAGATGCTACAGATCGTACAAAATAACGCAATCCGCTATAGGTTTTTTTTCCCTTGACTTTACACATCTGAGCATGCGCAGTTGTGTAAAGACTGTTGCGTTAACGGAATCCGCCACCATAGGCATCCATTATAAAAACAGACACCAACGGATTCCTGCAGGTTGCGTTTTTTTGACACTCCGCCAAGCACAGAAAAACACTACATGCAGCGTTCCATCCGCCCGACGGTCACTTGCGGTCATTGTCAAAACAACTGATGCGCCGCGGGACGGATGCAATGGAAGACCATCTGTTGCTATCCGTAGCTAATAGAAGTCTATGAGGAATATAACGGATTCCTGCAACGGTTACCGTAATTCCTCAAGGCTGCGGATAGCAACGGAAGCCGTCCAACGCAAGTGTGAAAGTAGCCTTACTTGTAAAGTGTACGTTCTTTAGAAACTACATGCCAAAGCCGTGCACCATACAGTTGTGTATTCGATCAACCTCCATGGTTAAATCTAACATTTAGCTCTCAGAATTGTCCTGTATTGAAATACATACAATTATGATTATAGACCAGAATTAGCCAGGCATATAACCACTAGAAAGTACAGAAATCTATGACATTGTCATTTTTCTTAACATCACCCCCCCCCACCTCCAATCTTTAGCCCTTCTTTTTAATTAATATCCTGTTTTTCCAAAAATAATCCCTCCCCCAAAAATAAGTTCTAGCTTAGTTTAGGGGGATTGTTTTTGAGTGTGCTTTAAATATAAGCCCTACTCCAAAAATAAGCCCTGGTTAGTCAGCGCCTCCAGCAGTAGGTTGTGTGACTAACATCATGGAGCCACAACCTAACACTGGAGGTACTGGAATAGGCATAATGTAGCTCCCAAATAGTCTTGCCTCTTCCTCCCACCATGGCAGGGTAAAATCTGCTCACCAGCTCCTGGGTCCCGCCTCCTGGCCGCTACTGTGCTAGGGTGTGGGCTTGGCTGCCGCTCCATGGTCTCACCTCTGCCTCCCGAGTGCTGCCTCTTGGATCCTGCCACCCGGCCAGCTCTGCTCGCTCCCGCACAAGCAGCCACCGTTCCCAGGTTTCGCTCAAGACTCCTGCCTTCTGCCCCCTCCCAACTGCAGAGAAGAAGACTACCACTGCCAAAGTGTTTTGAGAGGCCCAATAAGTGTTGCCATAAGAGACCCTGAACCAGCAATTGTGAATGTAAGGTAGGGTTACAGTTACTAACCCTAAAGCTGGCCATACACCTTCAAGGTAAATTAAAGCTAAATGTGTTATTGTTGTTCATGGGAAAAAAAAAAGAAGCCCTCCCCCAAAAAATAAGCCCTAGCCCTTTTTTTGGAAACAAAAATAATATAAGACCCGGTCTTATTTTTGGAAAAACACGGTATAATAAATGGTGTGTTAACCCCTGGTTGAAGGGAATCTGCCACCAGGTTTTTAAAGGGAGCCTGTCATGTAATATGTGTTGTAGCCTAGTAGCCGTGTGATGTGTGTGCGAGTAACCCCTTCCTACCCATCCCTGTGTTGTAGTAATGTCAATGTATAAAAAATGTTTTATCACCTTTTGTGTTCTATATGTAAATGTACAGGTCTCTAGTCCCATGGGCGTTGCATTGCCCTGTGGGCTTTTGCATGTTTTCCATGGTATCACGTCCCTGTGGGCGTGATGCCATGGATTTACATCAGCAAACGTGACTGTCGCTACTTCAGATCCCGCACATGCGCACTTACCATTCCCGCAGCCTTGCTCGATTCTCGTCTTCAGACGCACACTGCACATGCTCAGATGACTCTTGCTGTTCCGGTCATGCGCAGAGCACGTCTGAACACGAGACTCAAGCACCCAGATAACAAGGCTGCGGGATTGGTAAGTGCACATGCGCGGGATCTGAAGTGGCGACGATCACGTTCGCTGATGTAAATCCATGGTATCACGCCCACAGGGCGATGCAACGCCCATGGGGCTAGTGACATGCACATATACATACAGAACACAAAGGTAATAAAACACATTTTTATACATTCACATTACACATTATCACAACACAGGGATGGGTAGGAAGGGGTTACTAGCAGACTTAATAATAATAATAATTATTATTATAAAGAATATTATATTATTGCGCCATTTATTCCGTGGCGCTTTACAAGTGAAAGAGGGTATACGTACAACAATCAATAACAATACAAAACAGACTGGTATAGGAGGAGAGAGGACCCTGCCCCCGAGGGCGCAGTGTCTACAGGGAATGGGTGATAGTACAATAGGTGAGGACAGAGCTGGTTGCACAGTGGTGCACTGGCCTGAGGGTTATTGTAGGTTGTAGGCTTGTTGGAAGAGATGGGTCTTGAGGTTCCTCTTGAAGCTTTCCACGGTAGGGAAGAGTCTGATATGTTGAGGTAGAGTATGGGGGAGGCACGGGAGAAATCTTGTACGCGATTGTGGGAAGAGGAGATGAGAGGAGTAGAGAAGGAGGTCTTGTGAGGATCTGAGGTTGCATGCAGGTAGGTACCGGGAGACTAGGTCACAGATGTAGGGAGGAGATAGGTTGTGGATGGCTTTTTGTCATGGTTAATGTTTTGAACTGGAGTCGTTGGGCAATGGGAAGCCAGTGAAGGGATTGGCAGAGTGGCGAGGCTGGGGATAGCAAGGGGAGAGGTGGATTAAGCGGGCTGGAGAGTTTAGGATAGATTGGAGGGGTGCAAGAGTGCTGGAGGGGAGGCCAGAGACCAGGAGGTTGCAGTAGTCGAGGCAGGAGATGATGAGGGCATGCACTAATGTTTTTGCTGATTCTTGGTCAAGGAAAGCACGGATCCGGGAGATATTTTTGAGTTGTAGTCTGCATGAGGTGAAGAGGGCTTGGATGTGTGGCTTGAAGGATAGAGCAGAGTCGAGGGTTACTCCAAGGCAAGAAGCTTATGAGACTGGGGAGAGTGAGCAACCATCAAGTTTGATGGAAAGGCTTCTTGGAGGAGATGAGTGAGGAGGGGGAAAGACTATGAACTCTGTTTTGTCCATGTTAAGCTTTAGGAATCGTGCAGAGAAGGATGAAATAGCAGACAGACATTGTGGAATTTTGGTTAGTAGAGAGGTAATGTCAGGTCCAGAGAGGTAGATCTGTGTGTCATCGGCATAGAGATACTGAAAGCCTATGAGCTGTCCCAGGCCGAAGGTGTAGATAGAGTACGGCAGGGGTCCAAGAACTGAGCTTTGTGGGACACCGACAGATAGGCGGCGAGATGAGGAACTGGTGTGAGAGCGGGAGACGCTGAAAGTTCGGTCGGTTAGGTATGAGTAGATCGAAGATAGGCCCAAGTCTGTGATGCGCAGAGATAAGAGAATCTGTAGTAGGAGGGAATAGTCTACTGTGTCGAAGGTAGAGGACAGGTCCAGGAGGAGGAGGATAGAGTAGTGTCGCTTGGCTTTGGCAGTTAGTAGGTCATTGGTGACTTTGGTTAGGGCAGTTTCAGTAGAGTGATGTGGTCGGAAGCCAGAATGTAGCTGGTCTAAGAAGGAGCAGGATGAGAGGTATGAGGACAGTTCAAGATGGACATGCTGTTCTAGTAGTTTTGAGGCATAGGGGAGAAGGGATATGGGGCGGTAGCTAGACACAGAGGATGGGTCAAGGGAGGGCTTTTTGAGGATGGGTGTAATGGAGGCATGTTTAACGCATGAAGGGAATACACCACTTGTTAGTGATGGGTTGAAGAGATGGGTTAGGGCCTGGATGAGGACTGCGGTGATGTTGTGGATGAAGTGCAATGGGAGTGGGTCGAGCGCACAGGTGGTTAGATGTGATCTTGAGAGTAGAGTGGAAAGATGATCTTCTGTCATGGTGGAGAAGCTGTATTTGGAGGAAGAGGGCTGAGTAGCTATGGTGAGGGGCTGTGGTGTTTGTGGGCCAAAGCTTGCTCTGATGTTGTCAATCTTCTGCTTGAAGAAAGAGGCAAAGTCTTCAGCTGAGAGGAGAGGAGAGGGAGGTGGTTCTGGAGGACGGAGGAGAGAATTGAAAGTGTTGAATAGTTGTTTAGGGTCACATCAAACTGCTACTAGATTAGGAACATTGATTTTATCAAAATGACAATGTGTTTTTGTTTTTTTTTTTCTTCTGTTGCACTATGTATCACACCCATGAGGCTGTATGTATGTATGTATGTATGTTTCCGTTAGTTGAGGTTTACAATTTCCTAGATGACACATTGCTTATTTTAAAAAGGTCTTACATACAGATATCCAGATTATTCCAAAAGATGCACTTTTTTTCTTCGTATAATGCTACTTAGAAGTGAAGATTAGATCTTCTATTGCAGCGTCTTGTACATTAGTTATCTAGACTTTATTCGTAATCACTTGGGGCCATTGCTGGCTTGGTTGACTCACTGACATCTTTCTGTTTAATTGGACATGACATTTGGACGGTGAAAAGACCTTGCCCTTAGGTTTGCAGCCACTTTTTAAGGGTGCAGAGCACAAGTTGTTTGAGGGTAAGTAATCTTGACCTCTGCGGTGTACTGAAACAGAACCGCTAACTTTGTAAAGCTCTGGTTCATTTTACATTGTTTGTAGTGTGCACAAGGGTTCACAGATTTACTAAGTTTACAAGTAGCCAGATCACAACCTCGTGTGGCAGCGTTGGACCCATCCCCCTATGAGTGACCTTTCCTGGCCCCTTTACAAGGAACACAAGTGATAAAGTTGACCTATAATGTGCTGTAAGCCATGAAATGGTATTTAGGTTTACTAGGAATACTGGAAGATTGCAAGTCTACAGAAGAGTACACCAATCAATAAATATGGTATGTCAGACATGGCGCTTATTTATGACTTAAAATGTTGTATTTAAAGGAATCTGTCATTAGGATCACCCCTCCTGAGCTGTCTAGATATAGACATGTAGGTCATATGGAACTGCATGAAATGATGCCTTGATATCTGATGTCTTAGGCTACTTTCACACATCCGGTTTGAGCACTGCGGCTGAATCCGGCTGTGAAAACTATGCAACGGATGCAGCGAAAACACCGCATCCTTTGCATAAGTTTTTACATGCGGCCCGTCCGTTTTTTTCCGGTTGCGGAATGCTACTGAGCATGCGCAGTGGAAAAAACCGCATGCGGCGAGCGGATGCGTTTTTTTCCGCATCGTGCCGCATCCGGCCTCCATAGGTATGCATTGAAAAATGCGCCGCAGCGGCCGGATGCGGCGCGATGCGGTGTTTTTTGCCGGAGCAAAAAACGTTGCAGGGAACGTTTGATCCGGCCGCGGCATCGGCTAAATCTGCCGCATGCGGCCAAAACCGGACCGAACGCAAGCCCCTGCTGCACAATACGGCATTAATGTAAGTCTATGCAAAAAAAACCGCAACCGGCGTTACAAAAGCCGGTTGCTGTTTTTCTGCTGAACGCCGTATTGTGCCGCAGAGCAAAAATCCGGATGTGTGAAAGTAGCCTTAGGGGTACTTCTCACATAGCGAGATCGCTGCTGAGTCACGGTTTTTGTGACGCGCCAGTGACCTCATTAGCGATCTCGCTGTGTGTGACACCGAGCAGCGAATTGGCCCCTGCTCTGAAATTCCTGCTCGTTACACAGTGCTGGTTCATTTTATTTTTTTTAACGTTGTTCTCCCGCTGTGAAGCACACATCGCTGTGTGACACCGCGAGAGAGCAACGTCTGAATTGTGCAGGGAGCAGGGAGCCGGCGTCTGGCAGTCTGCGGTAAGCTGTAACCAAGGTAAATATTGGGTAACCAAGAGAAGTGCTTTGCTTGGTTACCCGATATTTACCTTAGTTACCAAGTGCAGCATCGCTTCCACGCGTCGCTGGGGGCTGGTCGCTGGTGAGATCTGCCTGATTGACAGCTCACCAGCGACCATGTAGCGATGCATCAGCGATCCTGACCAGGTCAGATCGCTGGTGGAATCACTGGAGCATCGCTAAAGTGTGACAGTACCCTTATTCCAGAGAAAGCCATATGTAAATGAGCTGTTTATGGCTGTGGGCTTTACACTGATCTGCATGAGATTCTGCGTCCAGGGCTTATTTTCAATAGAATGAAGCATTACCGGAGTGATGGCCGCTCTCTGCTCTCCTGATCTCACTGCAGAGCTGTGTGTGATGACTGACACCTCTGTAGGTTCCTTTCTGTTTCCTCTTCCTTCTCGCAGGCAGCCAGGGTTGCAGTATTGTTGCAGTACAGCAGAGCTGTGAGAGCTGCAGCACATGTAATTGTGAGCAGACTAAATTCTCTTGTTCTGTTAGTCACAGGTCTCCCCTTTTATTTAAAGCACCACTCTAGTGGTTTTTCTATTGCACCTCTAAAGTCTTGCTTTAAATTGAAGTCCCCGGTTTCATACTCTCCCTCCAGTGACTTCATCTTCTATCACTGCCGCTCCTGTTGGTCTCCATAGATTTGTGACATGCTGGCAGCTCCAGTGTTTCATAAAGCGAGCCAGAGGTCACAAATACAAATCTGTGAGACCCTCATGTTGGCTCTGAGAGGCATTGAGAGTTTGTGACTAACTTCTGGCTTCCAGCCAGTCAGAAATTATAATCACAAGATGGCGGCGCCAAACCAGAGCGGTACTGAAAAAGCTTGAAAACACTGGAGGGTAAGTAGAACACTGGGGACACCACTCCAACACTGAACCCCAAAACAAAAAAAACCCCGCTGAAGTGGTGCTTTAAATTTTAAGGTCTTGAGAGGGTTGATCCTATTGACAGATTCCCTTTTTTTTTAACGTTCATTTACATCAATTGGTAGTGGCCTTTGGTGCCATAAGATATCTCATAATAAATTGAGAGAGTGACATTTCATGTTAATGAAGGACCATTCTGAAATTCCATTATTAAATCACCTTAGAATTCAGCAAAGAATAAGCTCAGCCGTACGGTATATCATCTTTTGGTTTAATTGGGTGAAGAATTCAGAGGTTTTGTGTTTTTTTGTTTTTTTAAAAACATGAAAAGTCATTTGAATAACTCTTTGCACAAGGTCAAGTGTCCTGATTTTGGTCTATTGCATTCCCTTGGCTCCTTTGACCAATGAGGTGTCTGTCTCTGTCTGTGTGTCTGTCTCTGTGTGTCTGTCTCTGTCTCTGTGTGTCTGTCTCTGTCTCTGTGTGTCTGTCTCTGTCTCTGTGTGTCTGTCTCTGTCTCTGTGTGTCTGTCTCTGTCTCTGTGTGTCTGTCTCTGTCTCTGTGTGTCTGTCTCTGTCTCTGTGTCTGTCTCTGTGTGTGTCTGTCTCTGTGTGTGTCTGTCTCTGTGTGTGTCTGTCTCTGTCTCTGTGTCTCTGTCTCTGTGTCTCTGTCTCTGTGTGTCTGTCTCTGTGTGTGTCTGTCTCTGTGTGTGTCTGTCTCTGTGTGTGTCTGTCTCTGTGTGTGTCTGTCTCTGTGTGTGTCTGTCTCTGTGTGTGTCTGTCTCTGTGTGTGTCTGTCTCTGTGTGTGTCTGTCTCTGTGTGTGTCTGTCTCTGTGTGTGTCTGTCTCTGTGTGTGTCTGTCTCTGTGTGTGTCTGTCTCTGTGTGTGTCTGTCTCTGTGTGTGTCTGTCTCTGTGTGTGTCTGTCTCTGTGTGTGTCTGTCTCTGTGTGTGTCTGTCTCTGTGTGTGTCTGTCTCTGTGTGTGTCTGTCTCTGTGTGTGTCTGTCTCTGTGTGTGTCTGTCTCTGTGTGTGTCTGTCTCTGTGTGTGTCTGTCTCTGTGTGTGTCTGTCTCTGTGTGTGTCTGTCTCTGTGTGTGTCTGTCTCTGTGTGTGTCTGTCTCTGTGTGTGTCTGTCTCTGTGTGTGTCTGTCTCTGTGTGTGTCTGTCTCTGTGTGTGTCTGTCTCTGTGTGTGTCTGTCTCTGTGTGTGTCTCTCTGTGTGTGTCTCTCTGTGTGTGTCTGTCTCTGTGTGTGTCTGTCTCTGTGTGTGTCTGTCTCTGTGTGTGTCTGTCTCTGTGTGTGTCTGTCTCTGTGTGTGTCTGTCTCTGTGTGTGTCTGTCTCTGTGTGTGTCTGTCTCTGTGTGTGTCTGTCTGTGTGTGTCTGTCTCTGTCTCTGTGTGTCTGTCTCTGTGTGTGTCTGTCTCTGTGTGTGTCTGTCTCTGTGTGTGTCTGTCTCTGTGTGTGTCTGTCTCTGTGTGTGTCTGTCTCTGTGTGTGTCTGTCTCTGTGTGTGTCTGTCTCTGTGTGTGTCTGTCTCTGTGTGTGTCTGTCTCTGTGTGTGTCTGTCTCTGTGTGTGTCTGTCTCTGTGTGTGTCTGTCTCTGTGTGTGTCTGTCTCTGTGTGTGTCTGTCTCTGTGTGTGTCTGTCTCTGTCTCTGTGTGTCTGTTCCTGAATTATATAGACCACCTTAGTTCTGATTTTTAAGGTCTTTATCAAGGGGAGCATTGCTCAAAGGGCAATAATGCAGAGGAGCCTAAACTCTGCTCCAGTGACATGAACAAGAATTCTGTTGGTCAGACTTTCGTGCGCGATGACCGAGCAATTCTAGACACATCATTGGGTCGATCAAACCCATTCACGTTACACAAATCATGAATGATGTGTCGTTAACCTGCCAAACTCGAGGATTACTGGACAGTGAATATGTGCCTTTAAGGGAATCTGTCAGCAGGTTTTTGCTACCCCAACTGAGAGCACCCTAATGTAATTGTAGAGCTTTACTTGTTGCTGCCGTTTTGATAAAAAAAAAAAAATCTGTTTTCTTGGCTGCAGGTCATCCTTTCTCTGAATGTGGAACACTATATCTCAGCCCCAAAACAGATTGGCAGGTTTCTGTGTACACTGTTCATAGTCAGAAAGCTGCCAATCAGTGGTGGTGACGAAATTATACAGCGCTCATGAATACGGAGAACTATATGGCAGCAGGTTTACTAGTCCTCTAGTGATAAAAATCACTTATTAGGAGATTATCAAAACTATAGCAAGCAGCCCATTAAATGGCACATCATTAGAGTGAGAGTTTCTGCCCCTATAGCATTGTGCTCATAGATTAGGTGGCAAAAACCCGGAGACAGATTCCCTAAGACCTTTATGGCATACTGACAGTGTATATAGAAGTAGGACACCACTGAGTAATCTATTACAGTGAGGATAGACACACATGGTAAACTCTACTTGATCTACTCCTTTCTGGAGCATAAAAGAGGGGGGCACAAGACCCCCATTCTGCAAATACATTCAATATATGGGAATCCATGGTCTGGACAGTGTATTATTAGTACTTGGACATCCCTACGCCCACCCATGTGCCACTCCTCCTATCTGACTTGTGCACACGCACATCTGTGACCTCAGGTTTAGGGGCTTCAAGAATGGCATGTCAGGCCACATGTTGCCCCCTGGGGCTATAGTTGCACGCCCTTGATCTAAATAGTAGTAATTCTTTTCCTCGAACTCTAGTTCTTCTGTTTCTAGTAAAGAATGTTGATTTATTGAGCAGTCTGACATTTATATAACTCTTCGCCTCTATGCATGGTATATTCAAAGCTGTTCTTTTTATAGATGATAATATTTAATATTGCATATTATTTTTTCTAAATCCACACTGAATGTGTCATCACTTGTCCCCAAAACGAAATTTGCCCCAGTTCTGTCACCTCCATGTGAAATGGAATATATTTCTGGAAAATCAACTAAGCTGAAAGGTTGACTGGTTCCCCGCCAAATAAAGCAGCTTTCAGAAGCCTCTGCAGCCGGAGATACCGGAGAATGGCGTGTAAACTGTTAATCCCATCCTGAAGGAACATCTGGAATAACATTCAGAAACGCACGTGTGACAGTTATGTTACATTGTTCCTTACTCTGCGAGATACGGTCTACATGTGCTACATCAGTTCATGTAATGGTCAGCCGATGACCTTTTTTAAAGGGAACCTGTCGTGGGGAAAAAAATGCTATTAATCTGCAGATATGGGTTTAATCTGCAGGTTAAAGGTTAATAGCGTTTTGACCCTTCCTGGCGTCTGCACTTACTGACCTGCTGCTGGGAAAAAAAATAACTGTAGACTACCAGTCATAGGGGTGGCATGGGTGCGGGTTCAATCACTGCTAAGTGCATAGTGAGCGGTGGCTGTAACCACACCCCTGGCACTGACTGCCTGGTAACTGTTTGAAGGTGGTGATATACGCAGGGTGAATGACAGAATGACCGCCCTGAAACACATCATCAGGAGGCGGCACTGGTGTCGCGCAGTTTATATCACTAACCCCTTATGACTATTCCTTTAAGGGCAAGAGACTGCGGTGAGTGACTGTGATGGCAGCGACTGAAGCTGTGATCACTTCTCGATCACCTCAACTGAACCTGGCTATCATCTGGAGATGATGGTGACAGCTGCAGTAAGTGATCGCGATGCCGCACTCTAAAGATGTCCTGTTGCAGGAAGGGTGATGCATGCTGCAAAGAAGTGAGTGCAGCCCCAGCCTCCTGTGATGTCCTATTTAAGACTCCTCAAAAATAAAACCTAACAGGAAGTAAAATAAAAAAAAAACACTACATGGGGGGGGGGGGGGAGGCAGAATAGGGAAAATACTGTCAGCAGGTTTTTGCTATGTAATCTAACAGCACCATGAGGTAGAGACAGAGAACCGGGTTCCAGTGATGTATCACTTAATGTACTGGGTGATGTAATTGATGATTTTCTTCTGGTAGCAGATCTCAGTTGGCGAGCGGTGTAAAACCCCGCACACGCCACATCTTTCTGTGTACATTGCATAGCGACAGAGCTGCTAATCAGTGCTAGAGGTGTGGTGGGACTAGAAAGGCCAGTTGTTCTGTAGTAGTGATCTCTTGCTGATACAGTATGTATTGCTGCATCAATACAGTGTTTTAAGTGAGACATTATTGTAAGCAGGATTGATAATCCTACATTATGGTGATACCTTGATTACATAGCAAAATCCTGGTTACAAATTGCCTTTATGAAAGCTAATTACAAAAGTAGATAGGGCTTAAAGTTCAGTCCACCCCTTTAATTGGCCTCTTATTAAATTGACCACAGGGTGGATGTCTCCTAATCTATTTTTGGTATCTGAGTATTTTTGGGCTAGGGACTGATCTAGGGATAGATAATGGGCCGTGTTGTTTGGGGTGCCTTGGGTACACTGACCCTGGCCTTTATGCTGTACGGCGCTTGTGTTGGCAGTGAATAAAGGCTATTGTGTCGCTGGGGTTTTCTTGAGGAAAGAAATCTAATCTGGAGCATTAGCTGGAATGTGTGTGAACTGGTTCTTGAAACGTTCGTGCTCATCTTGAGGACTGATGGTTGTAGTGACTCGAGTGTAAGGTAATCCCTTTTTATTCCGACATAGCCGCAGAAAACAGGAGGCAGTAATTGTATCATGCATTGTACGGGAGACGGCATCATCTAAGCGTCTCTCCTTAGTAAATATTAACATTTCGTGGGAATCTGTGGGCCTCTGTTTCTCTGAAAACACACATGCTGTACCAGAGAATAGCATAGACGTCTACGTCAGCCCGCTACATATGGTCCTTTCATGAGCACACGCTAGTGTCTGCCGGCTGTCTGTTTTTAAGTATCTGGCTTCTTCTACTTTTTCTGGAAAAATGTGTTTTTCATGTGGATTGTGTCACTTGTGGGAAAATTTTACATGCTAAATCTTTACAGTCTGCACCGCTAAACGATAGAAGACATTTCCGTAGGGTGGAGATGACCCTTTATAAAATCTCATACCTTACTATTCTTTGTTCACTTTTTGTAGTTTTAGATCCAGAACTACTAGAACATTTTTGTTGTGAACATATCCTTACTACAAAATAGTATTATTCCCTTTCAGTACTGGATAATATGGTTCCAGGATTTTCCTACATTCATCTTGACTCAATCTAGAAGAAGGGATGTGTAATTTGTTTAGAGTCTGTCCATCAAAGGCTATGTTCACACACTGCACCTTTTCTAACCATAAGGCTATGTGTTTACCGCAACAACTCCGCACATATACCGCAGCAATGGATAGCTGCGGATTCCAGTGAATCCAGGGAAACCTGCGGATATATCCGCGGGTACATTGTCCCGTGGGCACAGGACAATGTACCCGCGGATATATCCGCAGGTTTCCCGCAGCAACTCACCGGAATCCGCAGCTATCCATTGCTGTGGTGTATGTGCGGAGTTGTTGCGGTAAACCTGCGGGACAAGTGCAGAAACACCTGCGGAATTTCTGCACTTTATCTCCATAGTGGAAGGCCGGGAATTCCGCAGATATTTCCGCATGAATAATTGACATGCAGTTACATGTGGCTGCGGGACATCCGCAGCATATTCCGCAGCCGCACATATTGCAGCATGGACACAGCACTCCCCAAATCCCATAGGATTATGTGGGGAGTGTCTGTACTTGCTTAAACCTGCGGATTTATCTGGAAAATCCAGATAAATCCACAAGTTTTCCGTGGCAAAATCGGCGGGTACATTGTCCCATGGGCACATAGCCTAAAGATGCAGCGTTTTTGGCCTAAAGAAAACGCACTGGCGGCAAAAAAACGCATCAAACACGCAGGAGTTTTTGATTCATTTTGCCCAGTGCGTTTTTCAGGTCAAATCTATTGACTGGAAGGGCTCTAACATTAGAAAAACACAAAGAATTGACATGCTGCATCTTCAAAAACGCAGCCAAGATGCAGCCAAAAAAAGATGCCCAGTGTGGACAGCAACATAGAAACATCATAGACTTTTCTGTGGGAACAAAATGCATGCATTTAGGTGCATCTTTATGACCTCAAAATGCACCAAAAACGCAGTAAGGGTGGAAACACATCTATGCGAGTAAAATCGGTCCGACTGGGCTGAAAAAAACTCGGCTGATTTTAGTTCACGTTAGGTGCGAGTGCAACGCAAGTGCGATGCTATTTCTGAGATTTTACTAGCGTGTGTAATGCGTGTGTAATGCGTATTTTTTACTATGTCATCTGCCATTCAGCGCTGCTACATGGCCGCTGACAGCAGACACAGACAGCCATGTAGCAGAGCTGAATGGCAGATGACAGCAGACACAGAGCCGCACTGTCATAATGAACTCGGGTGAACTTAACCCGATTTTATTGTCATGCTGCGGCTCTGTCTGTGCCGCGTCCTGATTAGCGGTCACCAGTGAAGGACTCACCGGTGACCGCTAATCCCCTGAGTGACTGAAGTTAGCAGCCCTCTCTCATACTCACCGATCCCCGGCGCTGCACGACATTCACACTGCTCCGGCGGCTTTTACTATTTTGAAAAAGCCGGCCGCTCATTAAACAATCTCGTATTCCCTGCTTTACCCGCCCACAGGCGCCTATGATTGGTTGCAGTGAGACACGCCCCCACGCTGAGTGACAGGTGTCTCACTGCACCCAATCACAGCAGCCGGTGGGCGGGTCTATACTGTGCAGTGAAATAAATAAATAATTAAAAAAAATGGCGTGCGGTCCCCCCCAATTTTAATACCAGCCAGATAAAGCCATACGGCTGAAGGCTGGTATTCTCAGGATGGGGAGCTCCACGTTATGGGGAGCCCCCCAGCCTAACAATATCAGCCAACAGCCGCCCAGAATTGCCGCATACATTATATGCGACAGTTCTGGGACTGTACCCGGCTCTTCCCGATTTACCCTGGTGCGTTGGCAAATCGGGGTAATAAGGAGTTATTGGCAGCCCATAGCTGCCAATAAGTCCTAGATTAATCATGTCAGGCGTCTATGAGACACCCTCCATGATTAATCTGTAAGTTACAGTAAATAAACACACACACATGAAAAAATCCTTTATTAGAAATAAAAAACACAAACACATTCCCTCATTACCAATTTAATAAGCCCCAAAAAGCCCTCTATATCCGGCGTACTCCACGGACCTCCAGCGTCGCTTCCAGCATGAAGGTGACAGGAGCTGCAGAAGACACCGCCGCTCCGGTCACCTCCAAGCAGCAACTGAGGTGAGTAGCGCGATCAGCTGAGGTGTCACTGAGGTTACCCGCTGTCACCGCTGGATCCAGCGGTGACAGCGGGTAACCTCAGTGACACCTCAGCAGATCGCGCTACTCACCTCAGTTGCTGCTTGGAGGTGACCGGAGCGGCGGTGTCTTCTGCAGCTCCTGTCACCTTCATGCTGGAAGCGACGCTGGAGGTCCGTGGAGTACGCCGGATATGGAGGGCTTTTTGGGGCTTATGAAATTGGTAATGAGGGAATGTGTTTGTGTTTTTTATTTCTAATAAAGGATTTTTTCGTGTGTGTGTGTGTGTGTGTGTGTGTTTATTTACTGTAACTTACAGATTAATCATGGAGGGTGTCTCATATACGCCTGACATGATTAATCTAGGACTTATTGGCAGCTATGGGCTGCCAATAACTCCTTATTACCCCGATTTGCCAACGCACCAGGGTAAATCGGGAAGAGCCGGGTACAGTCCCAGAACTGTCGCATATAATGTATGCGGCAATTCTGGGCGGCTGTTGGCTGATATTGTTAGGCTGGGGGGCTCCCCATAACGTGGAGCTCCCCATCCTGAGAATACCAGCCTTCAGCCGTATGGCTTTATCTGGCTGGTATTAAAATTTGGGGGGACCGCACGCCATTTTTTTTAAATTATTTATTTATTTCACTGCACAGTATAGACCCGCCCACCGGCTGCTGTGATTGGGTGCAGTGAGACACCTGTCACTCAGCGTGGGGGCGTGTCTCACTGCAACCAATCATAGGCGCCTGTGGGCGGGGAAAGCAGGGAATACGAGATTGTTTAATGAGCGGCCGGCTTTTTCAAAATAGTAAAAGCCGCCGGAGCAGTGAGAAAGCCGTGCAGCGCCGCGCCGGAGATCGGGGAACAGTGAGTATGAGAGAGGGGGGAAACTGACCGACAGACTGTGAGAGAGGGACAGAGATAGTGACGGACCGACAGAGAGAGAATGGAGACCGAGAGGGAGAGACCGACTGACAGGGAATAGTGATTGACAGACATTGGGAGACATCGCTCGTTTCCAGTGTTTTAGGAAACATGCGAGAAATGTATTTAGAAAATCGGATGTCACTAAGATGGTGTGAATGCCGTCCCGTGACATCCGATTTTTTTTTTTTTTACACGCTCCCATAGACTTGCATTGGAGAAACTCGCAGTAGAAACTCGCAAAAAAGCAGCATGCTGCGATTTTTTTTCTCGGTCCGATTTGGACTGAGAAAAAAAATCGCAGATGAGAGCTGAATCATTCACTAACATGTGTCCGATTCCAATGCGAGTTTTTCTCGCATTGCTCTACTGCGAGAAACTCGCAAGTGAGAAGCAGCCCTAAAAGATGTAGTGTGTGTGTGTGTGAACATGGCCAAAGGGGGTTATGTCACGAGAAACAGGTTTGGCGTATCCAATCTCTAAAACACAAATTCCCCGTTTTGGGTAATGCCCAGCCGCCGGCTATTCATTGTTGGGGGGTTCACATACTTTTAACTGTCTTTGGAACTTCTATTTTAATGAATGGACCAAGTTTGTGCCACTTCACTCACTGGTGGTCGTATGCCAGTTAGAACTGGGGTTATGAGGACCCTCTATCTGGGGATAAGAGCAGGTCTCCTCTCTGGGACCTGCTCTTATCAGGTAGTTGTTATATATTCTGTGATTTATGCCACACATCTCTTGTGATAACTGGTGAAATGACTTTTTAAGACCTTTTTGTCCATTGTTGTCCTTGTGGCATCTCGTCGTAGCAGATCTATAGAAAGTCAGATGGGCATTTTAGTATTTGCCACTTCAGGTGGTTACAGAGCCTCCATAGTCGCTCGGTCTGTTCAGTATGTGTCCTATGTGATGTGCGTTTGATATTGTAAGGAGTGCGTTTGCAGGGCTTTATTAGCAATATAACCTCCCTCCTAAGCCCCGAACTGATGTCTGACCACACCTTGGCTTAAATATAAAATTTACTGGCTGTGGTTGTCAGTCACCTGAACACAGGCTGTCAGTCTAGTAAAAGAAATGATGAATATATTTTTTGAATGAGGATTAGGGTTGTATTTCCTTTTAATTTCCCAAACTGGCACCGTACAGCCATGAACCCCACGATCATTCATTATTCATTCTCTCCCTCTTATATGAATATAATTTTAAGGCCAAGTGCACACATTGAGGATTTGAGTTTTTATTTTTGAGGGGGGGTTTACCTCAGTATTTGTAGCCAAAACTAGGAGTGGGAGAAACACGAGCAGCATTTTTGAATTTTTCAATTCTATTTCCCCTCGAATTGTTCCACTCCTGATTTGGCTACAAATGGTGAGGTAAAAAAAACTTACCAAACACTGAACGTGACGGTGGCCTACAGTGGTCGTGCAGTAGTTTCCTGGTTGAAAAACTATTGAATGAATGATCATCTGGGGAACGCTTGATGCAGCAGTACACCTTTAGTCCACCTGGACATAACATCAGTCCTTCCACCTTGCCATACATGTTCAGTGATACCGGGCTACTAATGAACAATCTGTCTGGGAATGCTCTCTAAATGAGTGTTTGGATAAAAAAAAAATCATATAAAAAAAAAAACCTAACGATTTTAGGCGATGACCGCCTGTGATCAGTTGGAGCTCACGAGTGTTCATGGTTACATTTCACATCATCCACGCTCATATTGGCTGGATTTGTCCATTTAAATCCACTTCAGTATGGGCACCTCAACTTGGAAACTGGTGCAATTTTTGCCCATTGGCTCTCATTGTGGACCATCGGTGGCTTTTACATTTTGTTGGTGTGCTCCTAGTTTGTCAGTCTTGCTGTCTGACTGATTTCAGGCTTTGTTGCACGTTTTTCCATGTCACTTACATTTATTAACAGTAAACGGTGCTTTCTACCTCCTGAGTCTAATGAAAGGAGATTTCTGCCTGCAGTACTTTTTTCCTCTCGCTTCTGACTTTTCCTCTCACTTCTGACTTTCCCATACCCAGTAGACAGGCTGTGTGAAGAAATGAAATGTGGAGAATAATCGGTATTTGCACAGAACAGACTCTTCATTGGTGTCATGTGGGATATTGTGCTGGGGTTTTATTTCCACAAGCTTTTTTTTTTTTCTTCCCTTTTTTATTCTTTTCACAACAATCACAGGTCATTGAACAGCTTTACCTTTTTTCCTTCCTTACAAAGGAGAAATAACGCTACAGTTTTTCACATTATTTGGCAACAACTAGCTCTTCTTCCATGGTATACTACACTGTAGGTTCAGGTTGAGCAATTTTAATATATGCAAATATTTTAACTACTAAAATGATGTAGAACTAAAAATCATTAAAGTGTTTACAGGATGATCTAAAAAGTCACAGCACTGCCATTTTTTTCCACTTCTTCCTATAAATGACTGGTGCTAAGTTATTGGTTTACAACACTTTTCTCTATTTCATACTGGTGTAGGACTTATGCTCAATAAACCACATGTACGGGGACTAGTTTACTAACCAGATTTTTTTTTTTCTTTTACACAGTTTGTTAAACTGGGACAAGGAGACTTCCATACAGTTCCATATTAGAGCAATTCTCCACTTCCTGCATTTTTACATAATACACCATCTGATGTGAGAATGACATGATTTTTTAGATTACAATTTGTTTATATGGGCCTAGGGGGAGGGAGAGAACACTTCCTGTGCTCAGCCCTGATTTTCTCACCTATTTTGTGTTGCATAAATCAGAGCTCGAGTGTGATTACAAACACTTCCTAATCTTCTGTCACTGCAGTCAGTGTGGGGAGAGGGAGAATACAGCAAGGATGAGTGGGATTTACAAAAACATCTGCAGCACTGTCTACTCTATTCCCCCTACACACACACACACACACACACATTGTAGTGAAAGGTACTGGACCTGGAAGTATTTATGTGCACGCACACACACACACACACCATTGATCTGTTACTTAGATCAGACAGGTCTCCTTGTTTTGGTGCAGAAGAGACATGAAAAGCCCAGTGTCCCATAATGAGTGTTTTTTTGTCCTTGAATGACAGGCATAGGCACATGAAAAACTTGATGAATGAGCCCTAATATTCAGACTACTAGTCAGATCACTATTTTTACATGTTTGGCTATCTGTAAACCAAAGAACTTGGGTGTTTGTGGCCTACAGGGACAAAGAAGCAGATCATTCCTAAATGAGTATACAGGAATAGTTTAATCGTAAGCTCTTTAAAGGAAATGTAGTAATGTTTTCCGATATGAATCATGAATGGTGCCATATTAAATTGGTTTCCACATACAATCCACTTGTAAGTAAAAACTCATTGTGTTGTGGCAACACCTCTGAACATTGAGCGGTTTGGATATGGTTTGTTTTGTTAACCTCTTTAAAGTTAATAGTGGTGAGTGTACATGAGACCATGCGGGGACCCCGAGGTCAGGCACTGATGATTAATAATCCTGTGTAAAGTCTCTTGCTGATAGCGGGTCACTAGTGGGCATGTTTCCCTAATTAATACACCTCCTGCTCAGTCTCCCTACACACAGGACGTTGGTGACCTTTGGAATACACTGCCTGACATAATTTTCTACTATTAAAAATAGAATTTGATGCTTTCTTAATGTTTTTTGCCCTGTAGGTTTCCTTTTAGCAGTTTCTGTTAGCAGAGGACTACGATGGGTCAGATTCTGCTAGATGAGTGAGCATTTTCTAATTCCCACCTGCACGATTTTAGTTATTTTGTTTTTTCTCCTTGGCATATATTTTATTTATTTTGTCCCAATTGAATTTTGTATTTGTACATCAAAACACATCCACATCCGTTTCTTAAAGGGTATTTGCGTGATTTTTTTTATTTATTTTTTTTTTCCCCCTACGGGGCTAAGACTGGAGATGTGCGGACCCGTGAAAGCTCAGTTCGGCAGATTCAGCCGGACTTTAGATAAAGTTCAGTTTTGGACCCGGACTTGATCTGAACCCCAATGGAAGCCACTAATTGGGCAGGTCGGGTCTCTGCCCCCATACAGCCAACCATAAACAGATCACTGTGCCAGATCCAGATCAAGCCTGGCCAGGGGTCCGCACTAGAGTACTTTTGAACCTCCGCAGATCTGATCCAACCATCACTACCTAAGGAGGAAGTTCAAAAACACCGTAAAAACCGCACCAAAAGCGTGGCCAAAAAACATACCAACAACCATACCAACAAATTCAGAAAACAACCACACTTCTTGCCCTAAGATAGGGTTTTACTGCAGAGAAAAACACCCTGTGTGAACATAGCTCAAGTGTTTCAGATCTGGAGCATGTCATTTCTTTAAGCTTTTTTTTCCCAGCATTTTCACTTCTTTAAATCAATGTGAAAGAAATGAAAATACATATTTTACGCAGTGTTTCTCCTGCCAACACTGGTTTTTGCAACACATTTTTCTGTTTCAAAAGCCAGACATGTGCAGAATGGGAAGTTTCATGTTTTCTCACATACATCTTTTGCTGATCCTTATACCCTACAGTGGTGTAGCTTGTATGTGTCCTCGGTGATCACATGTGTATTTGTACAGAGCAATGAAGCCCTCATTTACCTAGAGTGGAGATTAGTGTAACATTTTCTATGTTTGGTTTCAATATTTGCCTTTGTCATATCCTATTCTAAGCCTCTTTAGCATTTATTGACTTTATATATAAAAGGTACTTTGAGGTCTGTGACTATTATGTTCCTGTTCACTCTGAACCAAAATGCATTTGCAGTGCTGAAGAATTGTTCGTTTTGCATGACTGAGCTGAATTACATCCCTCCATCCCATCCCTCCATCCCATCCCTCCATCCCATCCATCTCTCCATCCCATCCATCCCTCCATCCCATCCATCCCTCCATCCCATCCATCCCATCCATCCCATCCATCCCATCCATCCCTCCATCCCATCCCTCCATCCCACCCCTCCATCCCATCCATCCCTCCATCCCATCCCTCCATCCCACCCCTCCATCCCATCCCTCCCTCCATCCCATCCCTCCCTCCATCCCATCCCTCCCTCCATCCCATCCATCCCTCCATCTCATCGTATTAAATGCCTATTGCTATATGTAAACTTTGCACCGCTGCAGAGATGTTGTTTTTTTTTTGGTTTTTTTTTCATTGCTGGAGTGGTGCTTTTAATCTAGGGCCCCTGACTCCCTGCCACTAGTAATGTATTTACTCTCAAACATCTTATTCCCTTTTTTTTTTTTTTTTTTTTTTTTTTTTTTTTTTGGGTGTTGCTCTTATCCCGTGGTTCCATCTTATGACCGCCCGCAGCTTCTGAGTGGCCAGAAGTTGCAAAGTGAAGTCACAACTGCTAAGTGCAACTCAGAACCAGAATGAAGGCTGAACGAGGCTCTTAGACTTACATTGAAGAGTGACCTCCAGCGCGCTCCATGAAACCTGGAGCAGCCTGCAGGTCACAAGCTGCCGAAAACCAACTGGCGCGGCGATAACTGAAAGACGCCAGAGGTCGAGTATAAGACTAGGGGCAAGGGACAAAGATTTAAAACCTCACTCCAGCCGTAAAATGAAAAAAACAAACGCTCAAGTGGTGCTTCACTTCAGGGAAAATAACGCAAGGTAGCCAGCGCAGTTGGACCTCTCAGCAGCGAATGTGAGCCTAAGGTCTTGTTACAGCCTCACTATAAAATGCTGCGAATGTCCGGGCCAGTGACCGCACATGGCGGAGCCGAGGGGCTATATGTGATTTGGAAGAAGTAGGAGTTAAATACAATGTTCAAGACCTGTCCAAGAAAATGAAACCACTGTGTACATCCAGAAAAAGTGACGAGATGGTAACAATCACTCATCTGATCCATGTTCAAATGATGAAGTCTCCAAGTAACCATGTGACTTTTTTTGTTGTCAATCCCTGGTCTCACCACCCCCCACCCCCACAAAAAATTATGCAAAAAGTACTAAAGAGAGGTTATGTGCGCACACTGCAGATTCGTTTCTGCAGCAAAAACGCACCCAAGAAATGCATATGTTTTTGCCTGCATTTTTGTCTGTTTTTTTTTTAACATTATCAATGGCAAAACTCAGGGACCTGCAGAAACTAAGTCACATGCTGCTGCTTTTTGCTGCAGAAAAACTGCAGCAAAACCTCTAAGGAAAAAAGAAGCAACGTGAGCACGGCATTTTGGATTTCTCATAGACTTTACTGGGGAAGGACTGGATGAAGTTTATGAACACAACTACACTGATTCTGCACCAAAAAAAGCAGTGTGCGCACTGATAAACGTGGGCAAGTACACCCAAGTGTGCACCTACACATTACAATCACACTGTGGTCAACAGACAAATATAACCAGGTATGGAACTCAACCCTCCCGACTCGCCCCACTCAGTGCCCAAAGGTCTCTAATGTAATGAAAAAGGGAAAAGTTCTGGCCTAGGTCTGTTTATTGTGCCACAGTGATAATGCCCCCCAACTAAGTGTATGACCACTGCAGCCAATCGCTGGAGTACCTGGTATTTATCGTGTGTGTGTGTGTGTGTGTGTGTGTGTGTGTGTGTGTGTGTGTGTGTGTGTGTGTGTGTGTAATATATATTTTATAATTCCCCCTACCCCCTCCCTTGGTTCGGACCTTTCAGTGGTTCATTTGAAGGTCCAATAAGCACTGTAGAAAGGAAGTGTGCCTAATCCAGGCTAGATGGGCTCTGCTGTTTGTCTGCTGCTAAGCGGAGCGCTCGCTATTCTTGTTATAAAAGTGGTGACTCGCGGCTAATGCAGAAGCTCTTCTAATGAATAAGTAGATGAGTGTTTGAATTGTTTCCAATGAAGGAGTTTTAGAAAGCCGAGCTAAGCAAAAGTGCTGCTGCAGCAAATGTGTCATAAGGAAAAACAATTTGCCATCCAAGAACAACCATTTCTCCCCATAGAGGAAGTGTTTACTATTTTCAGCTGTAAAATACTTTGATTTTTTTTTTTTTGTTTTTTTTGTTTTTCAGTCTTTCAATACCTAAAAAGGAAAAAAAATTATAAAATGAACCGTATTCACCCTCTGCCTCTTTGCCTCTCAAGCATTGTCTCCAGTCTTTGACAAAGCTGCAGCTTGTGACCACTGCAGAAATCACTGAGCTCATTGGTCTTTTTTAACTCCTACATAATGTGTGTCTGTGTGTGATGAAATACTTAACAAAAATGTGTGAAACAACTGAAAATGTGTTTATATTTTAGGTTCTTCAAAGTAGCCACCTTTTGCTTTGATTACTAATGTATGTAAAGCGCTGCGGAATATTTTAGCGCTATATAAAAATAAAGATTTATTTTTATTTTGATTACTGCTTTGCACACTCTTGGCATTCTCTTGATGAGCTTCAAGAGGTAGTCACCGGAAATTGTTTTTGCAACAGTCTTGAAGGAGTTCCCAGAGAGGCTTAGGCTATGTGGCTATGTGCGCACTTTCAGTTTTCACCTGCATTTCAGGTGCGTTTAGGATCAGTTTTGAACTGCAGCGTTTTTGTGCCCAAATGCATGCGTTTTGGTTTTCCATTAAAGACTATGAGAATTCATGATTTCTTGTCCGCACTTTGCGTTTCCAAACGCATCTCAAAATTTTCATAAGTTTGTTCAAAAACCATGCGTTCAGAAAAGGACCCTGTCAATTGTTTTTGCCATTTGTGGTGCGTTTTGTTAACATTGAAGTCAATGAGAAGTAGCAAAAAGCAAGAAATATATCAAAATTCCTGCGTCTTTCATTGCAGAAAACATGCGTTTTGGACTACCAAAACGCATGCTTTTTGAACATCAAAATAATGATTTGATATGTCCCTTTACACACACACACATAATCCGACAATTAAATGTAAGAATAATATGCATTTATTGCTATTTTACTGATAAAATGTATATTAACGCTATAATTTTATTATCTTTTTCCATTATTTTTCCCATTTAATATAGATTTGTCCCTTTTTATTCTTTTTTCATTCTGTTTGACTATTTAATCTTTATTTAGCAGTGTCTTGATGTTCAAAACGCATCTGTGAAAACGCATGTGGAAACGCATGGAAAAAGCGCTAAAAACTCATCTAAAACGCGGTAAATACGCATGCGTTTTCTGCGCTAAATTTCTGGAAAAGGCAACTTTGGCTAAATCAATTAAGGCTAAAACTTGCGTTTACAACTGCATGTAGGACGACGGAAAGTGCGCACATAGCCTTAGCACTTGTTGGCCCTTTTGCCTTCACTCTGCGGTCCAGCTCACCCCAAACCATCTCGATTGGGTTCAGGTCGGGTGACTGTGGAGGCCAGGTCATCTGGCGTAGCACCCAATCACGCCTTCTTAGTCAAATAACCCTTACACAGCTTGGAGGTGTGTTTGGGGTCATTATCCTGTTGAAAAATAAATGATGGTCCAACTAAACGCAAACTGGATGGAATAGCATGCCGCTGCATGATGCTGTGGTAGCCATGCTGGTTCAGTATGCCTTCAATTTTGAATAAATCCCCAACAGTGTCACCAGCAAAGCACCATCACACCTCCTCCTCACAGTGGGAACCAGGCATTTAGAGTCCACCGTTCAACTTTTATGCGTCGCATAAAGACACGGTGGTTGGATCCAAAGATCTCAAATTTGGACTCATCAGACCAAAGCACAGATTTCCACTGGTCTAATATCCATTCCTTGTGTTCTTTAGCCCAAACAAGTATCTTGTGCTTGTTGCCTATCGTTAGCAGTGGTTTCCTAGCAGCTATTTTACCATGAAGGCCTACTGCACAAAGTATCCTCTAAACAGTTGTTCTAGAGATGTCTGCTGCTAGAACTGTGTGGCATTGACCTGGTCTCTAATCTGAGTTGCTTTTAACCTGCGATTTCTGAGGCTGGTGACTCGGATAAACTTATCCTCCGCAGCAGACGTGACTCTTGGTCTTCCTTTCCTGGGGCGGTCCTTATGTGAGCCAGTTTTTTTGTAGCGTTTGAAAGTGTCCCCAAGTGCAGTGGCAAAAACCATCAGTTTTCCCAATTTTTCAGACTGACTGACCTTCATTTCTTAAAGTAATAATGGCCACTCATTTTTCTTTACTTAGCTGCTTTTTTTTCTTGCCATAACACAAATCCTAACAGTCTATTAAGTAGGACTATCAGCTTTGTATCCACCAGACGTCTGCACAACACAACTGATGGTCCCTACCCCATTTATAAGGCAAGAAATCCCACTTATTAAACCTGACAGGGCACACCTGTGAAGTGATAACCATTTCCGGTGACTACCTCTTGAAGCTCATTAAGAGAATGCCAAGAGTGTGCACAGCAGTAATCAAAGCAAAAGGTGGCTACTTTGAAGAACCTAGAATATAAGGCATATTTTCAATTGTTTCACACTTTTTTGTGAAGTATTTCATTCCACATGTGTTAATTCATAGTTTTGATGCCTTCAATGTGAATCTACAATTTTCAGAGTCATGAAAATAAAGAAAACTTTGAATGAGGTGTCTCCAAACTTTTGGTTTGTACTTTATGTATGCATGCATGTATGTATATTTGTAGATAGATATCAGACGGCCGTATTTTCAATCAGTGCCATTCAAAAAAAATATCGCATCACTTGTACCAGTCTTAGTTGGTGATGGGCGAATAGTAACGATTTGTGTTCAGATTATTTGTAACGAATCCCAAAGTTCTATTCCGGTATTTGTCACGAATAACGAACCTAATATAAGTCAGTCGGGAACCTGAGCATTTTTCTTGTCATGACGAATACTGGAATAGTACTTTATTCGTGTTTGGATAATGCTTACAGTTACTATTGGCCCATCTGTTTTTCACATCATGTTTTTTTTTTTTTTTCTCTGTCTGTTTAAAGGTAAAAATCACTGGATATCTGAGGTGTTTTGGGTTTTTTTTTTTTTATCTATTTGGATTATACCCCAAAGGGCAAGTCAGTGAGTGCATGGAAATCATTGGACTGCACTGGGCTGACATCTGAGTCCAATCTGATATCCATGCTCTGACATAATCTGTCTTCTCCTCCCAGTGAGCTCCAAATCTATCGTTAAAGAGAATCGGGTCACACTATCCTGACACTCTGATCCGAGTAATTTACATAATGGATCCTATTCTCTCAGATGAGGATGAGGCAGCACATGACCAGCTCCACTTAGCCCTGCCCTGAGCGCCATAGAGAGAGGCCTACAAGAGACCATCAGAACATATCCTTGGGATTAAGTAAAATTGCTCACTGGGAGGAAAACTCCGCTTTTGTGTCTTGCCCAGAATGCGTCTGACACGATTAAACATGAAGGTTTAGAATTCCTTTCGCACATGGAGCAAATAGAACTTTTAATATCTAACCTTTCAGTTGCCAGAATACCAGTACTTAAGAACAATTACAGTACAATTAAGTACAATTTCTCCAGATGGTAGAAGACGAAGCTCAAGGTCTACACCTTGCCTGCATCTCCAGATGTGCGGAATATTGTGTTCTGTAACGATCGGTTCATTTTTCAGATTCTTCTACACCCCTGACAGTTGGCACTGCGGAAGCATCAGAAAGTGAATCGCATACAGTGACGTGCTCGGGGTCCTCCATGTCTCGCTGCTTTCCTTGTCCTTCTAGCAGAGCTGATGACACGTAACGGACGCGGCAGCAGAACAGCTGGAGAGCACATTCTTTGCATACATATTGCGTTTGTGGTGGTGTCCTATTCTTTGAAGCCAGGCTTTGACATAAGGACTGCATAATATTATAGCAAATGTTGTAAACTATGGGTGAAATGTAAATGGAGGGCTGTTCTCTTGTGGGACTCGGTGTAATCTGACCTTTGTATAGTATTGTTAGTTATGGTACCTGTGATCTGGGAGCAGTTTCGATGATGGTGCTGGTTGTGCTAACCACGGTGGGTGCTGACGTCGCTCACTTCTGAGTGCTGCTGAGAAACCATGTTCCTGTAGAGTTCTTTATTTCTTGTTCTTTTTACACATGATATCTTGTAGGGGAAAAGTAGAGTGGAGTGTAGATCGGTGACTTATCTGGTCAGTGGACAATACTGTACACGTGAAGCTGCCGGCGTCAGTAATGGCATGAGGTTACATAGACTGCGTTCAGGTCACATGAGATGCTTTTCTAAAGTGCTCAGAATAAGTAATATGTAGGGATTTCATGTAAGAATTGGGATTTAAGCCAATTTTTCAGCAATGGTATGTTTTCCATATAGTTACAGGGATATATTTCCTTCAGGATCGAGTTAAAGTTTGAAGAGGTAATTTTAGGAAGACAATCATTTTTGCCTATTTCCTGCCATGACCCCTCTTCTGTGCAGTGGTGCATTAGGTCACCTTGGTTTTTGGTAGGAGTTTGTGCCTAATGAAGGCAAAGTTAATTAGCATAAGGCTAGATTCACAAACCTGCTCCCATACACCATAGACTGTAAAATGGTGTATTGGGGCGACAGCCGACTGTCAGGGGAGCTGTCATGGGGATGTCCCATCTAGGATTGCCAATTGTATTGTTCCACAGGTGTAAGCAGTTCGCCAACATATCAGCCCGTTGCTTTCTCCATAGAGAACAGTGTTTGACTGAACAAGCTCTCCTGTGTATAGTCGATTGAGACGACAGCCGAAGAACGTGATTCGGACTTCCTATATACAGTTGTGCTCAAAAGTTTACACACTTAGGCAGATTTTTTTGGCCTTTTTTCAGAGAATATGAATAACACAAACTTTTTTTCCACTCGTGGTTAGTGGTTGGGTGGAGCCATTTATTGTTAAACTACTGTTTTTCTTTTTAAATCATGACCACCAAAAACATCCAAATGACCCTGATCAAAAGTTCACATTCCCCAGTTCTTAATACCATGTATTGCCCCCTCTAACATCAATGACAGCTTGACGTCTTTTGTGGTAGTTGTGGGAGAGGCTTTTTACTTTCTCAGATGGTAATGCTGCCCATTCTTCTTGGCAAAAAGCCTCCAGTTCCTTGTCTTTCTTGCATGAACTGCGCACTTGAGTTCTCCCCAGAGTGGCTCAATGATATTGAGGTCAGGAGACTGGGATGGCCACTCCAGAACCTTAACTTTGTTCTCCTGTAGCCAATGAAAGGTCGACTTGGCCTTGTGTTTTGGATCGTTGTCATGTTCGAATGTCCAAATGCATCCCATGCGCAGCTTCCAAGCGGAGTGCAAATTTGCCTCCAGTATTTGCTGATAACTTGCTGCAGTTATCTTTCTTTCAACTTAGACCAAGTTTTCGGTGCCTTTGTAGCTCACAAATCCTCTCATAATCAGTGATCCTCCATGCTTTACATTATGAATGGTGTTCCTTTCATCATAAACCTTGTTGACACCTCTCCAAATGTAATGTTTTTGGTTGGCCAAGAAATTCTATTTTTGGTCTCCTCACTCCAAATTACCTTTTTGTTCCAGAAGTTGTTTGGAGGCTTGTCTCTGTGCTGTTTGACGTATTGTAGGTGAAATACTTTGTGGCATTTGTGCAGTAATGGCTTTCTTGTGGCGACTTGACCATGCAGCCCATTTTTCATCCAGTGCCTCCTTAATATGCATCTTGAAACAGCCACACTGCTCGTTCTCAGTGAGTCCTATATTTCAGCTGATGTTTGTAGGTTTTTCTTTCCATCCCAAACAATTTTCCTGGCAGTTGTGGCTGAAATTTTTGTTGATCTACCTGATCGTGGTTTGGTTTTACAGAGCCCTTGATTTTCCATTTGGTAATTACAGTTCGAACTCTGCTGACTGTCATTGTCAATTCCTTGGATATCTTTTTTTGTATCCCTTTCCTGTTTTAGGCTATGTGCGCACTTACTGGATTTTGCCGCGGATTTTTCGCGGATTTGCTGCATGTTTCGCTGCAGAAAATGTTCATAACATCTCTGCAGTGAATCACCAGCAAATCCTATGGAGAAAAAAAATCCTGTACGCACTATGCGGAATTTGACAGCTGCATGTTTTGCTGCGGGAATCCCGCAGCAAAAACAAGTGCATGTCACTTCTTTTCCGCACATCGCTGCGGGATTTCACTCCATTGACTCCAATGTAATCGTGAAATCCCGCAGGGAATAACGCAGGCAGCAAATTCTGTGCGGTTCACTGTGTTTTCCTGCGTTATTCCCTGCGGTATTTCGTGGTTTACCTCCGGTAATGTACATCGCCTGTCTGCGGTTTTGCAGGGAAGTGATGTCATTACAGGAAGAGGAAGCCGTGCAGAGAGTAAACACACACACACACACACACACACACACACACACACTCACACTCACACTCACACTCACACTCACACTCACACTCACACTCACACTCACACTCACACTCACACTCACACTCACACTCACACACACACATCACACACACACATCACACACATCACAGACATAGATCACAGACACACACATAGAACACACATAGAATGCAAACGGAAATATAGAAAACAAAGAACGTGGGCTCCGCTGTATTTTTACCTTCCAGCCGAGGTGAGCACACAGCGGAGGCCCGGTATTCTCAGGCTGGGGAGGGAGAGGGGCAGGGTTAATGTCCCCCGCCTCACTCCCCCTCCCGCAGCCGAGAATATCAGCCGCAGCTGCCCCGGCACTGTCGCATCCATTATGCGGCAGCACCGGCGTGTCCTCGGCTCTTCCTGCCGCCGTGTAGCAGTGGCGGTCAGGGTAATATAACAAGGGGTTAATGGTGGTGGATCACCGCCATTAACCCCAGGCTTGATCATGGCAGCGTCTATGTGACAGCTGACATGATCAACCCGTAAGTAAAGTGAATAAAACACAAGACACTGAAAAATCCTTTATTTTAAATAAAACCAACAAGCCTCGTTCACCATTTTATTAACCCCTCCCGCAACAAAACTCCGGCGTAATCCACACAGCTCCGGCATAATCCACAGCTCCGGCTCCGGCGTCCTGCACTGCTTACATCCAGCCGCGACTGTCACAGACACAGGCTGAATGCAGCAGACAGCAGAGGTAATTACCGGTCATTTCCCACGGCCGGTAATGTGAACTCACTGCCGACCTGTGGGAAATGCAGCGATCTGTCATCTATCTATCTATCTGTCTGTCTCTTTATCTACTATCTCAGAATTAAATGACTTTTTTTTTTTTTCTTTTCAATGTGCTTTATGGCATTGAATGCAATAAAGCACATCCCAACCCGCACGCAGCAAAACCGCGGCAATACCGCGGTTAAAACCGCAGCAAACCGCATGCGGTTTTCGGGTGCGGTTTGCCGCGGTTTTTTACCGCGGGTGCGGTAATCTTTGAGAGCATGCGGAATTTTCTCAAGAAAATTCCATTTCCCAGTGCGCACATAGCCTTATACAGTTCGACTATCTTTTCCAGTAGATCCATTGACAATTCTTTTGCTTTCCCCATGACGCACAATCCAGAAACGTCAGTGGCTGGATGAAAGATGCAAGAGTCTGTCTGGATCCCAGAAACTCGCACAGCTTTTATGCACACACACACTGATTACAAGCAAACAGGTCACAGGTGAGTATTACCTTTATTAGTCATTCAAACCCATTTGTGTCAACTTCTGTGCATGTTATCAGGCCAAAATCACCAGTTTGTGAACTTTTGATCAGGGTCATTTGGATGTTTTTGGTTGTCATTATGATTTAAAAAGAGAAAACAGTGGTTTGACAATAAATGGCTTCACCCGACCACTTAAGGTCCAGTCACACTAAGCAACTTACCAGCGATCCCAACAACGATAGGGATCGCTGGTAAGTTGCTAGGAGGTTGCTGGTGAGATGTCACACTGCGACGCTCCAGCGATCCCACCAGCAACCTGACCTGGCAGGGATCGCTGGAGCGTCGCTACACGAGTTGCTGGTGAGCTCACCAGCAACCAGTGACCAGCCCCCAGCGCCGCGTGGAAGATGCTGCGCTTGGTAACTAAGGTAAATATCGGGTAACCAACCCGATATTTACCTTGGTTACCAGCGCACAGAGCTACACGTGCAGAGAGCAGGGAGCAGCGCACACTGAGCGCTGGCTCCCTGCTCTCCTAGTTACAGCACACATCGGGTTAATTAACCCGATGTGTCCTGCAGCTACATGTGCACAGAGCAGGGAGCAGCGCACACCGCTTAGCGCTGGCTCCTTGCTCTCCTAGCTACAGTACACATCGGGTTAATTAACCCGATGTGTCCTGCAGCTACATGTGCACAGAGCAGGAGCCGGCACTGACAGTGAGAGCGGCGGAGGCTGGTAACAAAGGTAAATATCGGGTAACCAAGGACAGGGCTTCTTGGTTACCCGATGTTTACTGTGGTTACCAGCCTCTGCAGAAGCCGGCTCTGCTGCCTGCACATTTAGTTGTTGCTGTCTCGCTGTCACACACAGCGATCTGTGCTTCACAGCGGGACAGCAACAACTAAAAAATGGCCCAGGACATTCAGCAACAACCAGCGACCTCACAGCAGGGGCCAGGTTGTTGCTGGATGTCACACACAGCAACATCGCTAGCAAAGTCACAAAAGTTGTTCGTTAGCAGCGATGTTGCTTAGTGTGACGGGGCCTTAACAATAAGTGGGAAAAAGATTGTGTTATCATTCATAGACTCTGAAAAAAGGCCAAGAAAGCAAAAAAATCTACCGGGGTGTGTAAACTTTTGTGCACAACTGTAGCTGAGCTATTGAGGTAATAGTGATAACTATATTTACATTTTGGGCCCTTGAGCCACATGTGGCTCCCAAGTGACAGTTTGCAGAACCCTGGTGTAGACTTTGCTGATCAGATGTAAAACACTTGCTCCTTTCTCAATATACTCCACTATAGCTTCTAAGCAATATATTATTTATGCTTTTTTTTTTTTTTTTTCCCATTTTCCTCCTCAGTTTTGTGGGTATTTTTTTTTTTTTTTTATTATATAAAGTAGTGAAATCCTGTGTGCTGTGACCATACAGATTGTTGGTGGGAAACCTTAGTTTGAGGGTTCTAAATGCCAAGCTTTGCACAGATCCGTTATCATACAATGTACGTTTTCCTGTGTTGACCAGCATGGCCGTCACTCCCTCTGTACATGGAGTAAACAGAAAAGGGGGAGCTGGATACAGAGGGCAGTGGAGACTTGAGAATGAAAATGAACATGGTGAGAAGTATGGCGCAAAGGCACAATAGACAATCAAATTATGCCATTCTGTGTGCTCCTGAAACTAGCAGATACAACGGCCATGTGACTTTTTCTTGAGATGGACGTATATGTGGTGTTTGGTGTGTTTTGTTGTGTGTGTTGGTGTTTGTGTTTTTTTTTTTTGTTTTTTTTTGTGATTTTTAAATGGAACGTCACATGTAACAGTAACATGAAAGGTTCACCATAATTGCACATACAAAGGGTCCTCAGACTGAAACTGATGGTGGAGGGAGGGCGGCATAATCTGGGCACAGTTGTGACATTTTGAATAGATGTTTGACTTGTGAAAGTCAGAAGATAGAAGGTCAAGCCATAAAGACAAACCTGAAATTTTGGGGGAGGGGGAGGGTTTGTGATTATACGATTGCTAGACTGCAGGAAGTAATGGGAAATGTAAACCTTTGACAGTAAATTGACATAATACGAAACAGAATCCAAAGACTACCTTTATGAAATGACCACGGAGCATTAAAAGATCTATTGTGAAGCATTGGAGATTCCAATAGTTGATTCCTGTAGGTTATAGTTGTTTGAGTACACAAGAGCTGCAGGCTTATGTTGCAAAGGGATTATCTTGAGCAAGTAGTGGACAGCGCTATGTTAACTACTACAGCTTGAAGGAGTTGTCATACCCCGAAATAAACAAGTGTGTATAGATAGATAATATATACTGAGAGAGAGAGAGATGGATATATAGATATATATAATTATTTTATCTATCTATACATATATCGATATAGAGAGATCTCGATATACATATATCTACTAATGGTTTTCATAAAGACACTGTTTTGTTAAGGCCATGTCTCACTAAGCGACATCGCTGCTGAGTCACGTTTTTTTGTGGCGCAACAGCGATCTTGCTAGCGATGTTGCTGTGTGTGACATCCAGCAACGACCTGGCCCCTGCTGTGAGGTCGCTGGTTGTTGCTGAATGTCCTGGACCATTTTTTTGGTCGTTGCTCTCCTGCTGTGAAGCACAGATCGCTGTTTGACAGCAAGAGAGCAACGATCTGAATGTGCAGGGAGCCGGCTTCTGCGGACGCTGGTAACCAAGGTACACATCGGGTAACCAAGCAAAGCGCTGTGCTTGGTTACCAGCGTCCGCAGCTTCTAGAAGCCGGCTCCCTGCACACGTAGCTAAGGTACACATCGGGTAACTATAAGCAAAACGCTTTGCTTAGTAACCCGATGTGTACTATGGTTACCAAGCACAGCGTCGTTACACCAGTCGCTGGTGGCTGATCGCTGTGGAGATCTGCCTGATTGACAGCTCACCAGTGACCATGTAGCGACATTCCAGTGATCCGTGCTAGGTTGGATCGCTGGAGCGTCGCTGAGTGTTACAGTACCTTTAGTATCTATCCTCCTGTAATCCTCCGTGTGGTGATGCAGATAGTGGTTACTGTATGTCACACGTGAAACAGTTCATTCTTCTTTGATTCTGCTTAAAGCTGAAGTGTGCAACAGTATGGTGTGCAGGAATGTTTCATAAAGACAATGATGAACTATAAAATATTGTATGAAATGCGACTGTCGGAGCTCACTGCTTTCCTTCTCCGGTTTATTTTGGGATAATTGAAGTCTTACATAAACAGCCGGTTTTCCTGTGAGTAGGGCTGTGGCTAGTGAAGTACATCTTGTATGTAATCCTCCGCATTCTTGTAAGGGTTTGAGGCCTCGGATCACATTCTTGTTTTCACTTTATTACTTTTCATCTTGTTTGGCAATAAATATGCGTCTAAATGTGTGTTATTTCAGACTTTGGTCTGATCCCTCGCAGCATCTGGCATTCCAGGGACGGCCATACCTCTTGCTTGGGAACACCTGGTCGCGGAGAGGGCTTGTTGACAGCTCATGCTGCGCTGATATTTTACAGGATATGACTGTGGTTTTGTTTTTTTTTTCTTTCTGATCGTCAGTGGTGGATAATAAGGGTACTTTTTTTTTTTTTTTTTTTTTAGCATAGAAACATTAGGCATGAATTCTTATCTACACACCACTATATGCCAGAAATGAAGACCGCCCTTCTAATTGGTTTTGTTATTTCAGATAAATTCCCTCTAAATCATTGCATAATAACAGAACATGAAGGGATACAGCCATCTTGACAAATCTTACTTATGATTTAAAATTCTTTTTATAGGGAATCTTTCCATAGGTTTTTGCCACCTATTATCAAACCAGCATGATATAGAGAGGCAGAGATCCCGATTCCAGCAATATCACTTTCTGGGCTGCTTGCTGTGGTGGTTTATAAAATCATTGTTTTATCAGCAGGAAATTATCAATAGAGAATAGTAAACCTGCAGGTTTGTAGTCCTCTATATTCATGAGCGCTGTATAACCCCGCCACTATCACTGAAAACTTTCTGCCTATGCACAGTGTACATAGAGCTATCAATCTGTGGTGTGGGTGGGATTGTACAGAGCTCAGCATTCAGAGAACTGGTAGATCTGTAGCAGATAAAAATTATGGCTGCTTTCACACTTGCGTTGGACGGCTTCCGTTGCTATCCGCAGCCTTGAGGAATTACGGTAACCGTTGCAGGAAACCGTTATATTCCACATAGACTTCTATTAGCTACGGATAGCAATGGATGGTCTTCGGTTGCATCCGTATTTCAACAAAACTGCAGCAAGCAGCCAAGAAACAGATACACATTCTGGACACTACCGCCATGTAGTATCTTGCCTAGTTGTCACATTAAGATGACCTGCTCAGATCAGACAATTTGATATTTGTATTGAAAATGTGTTCATTGATTTTTGCAGTTAAAGGGTGGTGCACCCCTGAGGAAATTTACAGCAAGCACTGCAACTGGCCTGGATCCTGATGGTGTGTAATGTGCGCACTATTAGGATTTGAGTCTTCCTTTCAGCGGTAATCGCGTCCCTTTTTAAGAAGGGGGTTTTTGGTTAGTTGCAGCCACTTGATGAACACTGGAACCAGCAAATGGAGCGGATTCCTAGTATAGTGTACATTACATATTAGGATTCAGCAAGCTGCAATGCTAATGGAAACAGTTTTTGAGGGGTGAACAACTGCTTTTAAATACAAAATCAATGAAGATTTCTTTTCAATACTAATATTGTCTAATCTGAATGTGATGACCCCTTTTAGGCAATATATAATAACGAAGAGGTTACTGCATGAAGACTGGACCTGTTCTTCTCCAGTAAATAGGAGTAAAACTGGACTTTTAGGTCAAAGATCTTCTAGAGTATCTAGCGATAAAACATTTCAACATTTTGGTGGGAAAACCCTTGTTCTAGAATGTGGCTTATGCCTCAGGGAAAATACCTTTACTCCTGAATGACTGGTCTGACCTTTTGTCTCTGAAATTCTGAAACCATATTTTAATTTAGTTTATTTGCCCCCTGTTAAGTATGTCAGCAGAATCTACAGCATGGCAAGAGAATCTGGCATTTCCAAATTCTGTGAATAAAAACTGATACAGGTTTGATTTTTAGCGGCCTACTTGCTCCCCCCCCGCCCCCGTCAGTTGTCCAGAGAAGAGTCTGAGACCACCCTGGTCTGTGCTTATCACCAAAGCACTGCTTGATATTCTTATCTCTTATTCAGAGGAGATGGATCCCAGTCACTGTTGTGTTGCTGGGTCTGCTCAGGTTCAGTCCGTGACACTTGTAGCTTGGTTTTAAAGCTGATTGTATACATTAAGGCTATGTGCGCACACTGCGTTTTTTTGACTCTGCGTTTTTGTGCGGTTTTGGCCGCTAAAAACGCACCCGCGGCAAAAAAACGCGGCAAAAAATGCACGCGTTTTGCCGCGATTTGGTGCGTTTTTGCTCACTGCGTCTTTATGCGTTTTTTTTTTATCAGTGAACCAAAAAAAAAGGTCTGATGTCTTTTCCTTCTTCAATGTGTTTTTCATTCTCCACTAGTGTATGCAGAAGAGCAGACAGCTGCAGAACTACAAGGCTCAGCATACTCCATCCAATAGTGTATGCAGGAGAGCAGACAGCAGCTGCAGAACTACAAGGCTCAGCATGCTCCATCCAGGACTGTTTGCTTGAGGGAGAGCCAGGGGGAGCAGACCTACAAGGCTCAGCATCCTCCATCCAATAGTGTATGCAGGAGAGCAGACAGCAGCTGTCGAACTACAAGGCTCAGCATCCTCCTTCCAGGACTGTATGCAGGATTTCTTTGCCCCCCCCCCCCCCCCCTCCCCAACAAAAAAAAATGACGTGGGCTACGCCATATTTTTGTATGCTAGCCGGGTACAGCAGGCAGGTACGGGCTGCCCCCAACCCCCAGCTGCCTATTTGTACCCGGCTGGGAACCAAAAATATAGGGAAGCCCTTTTTTTTTTAAATTATTTCATGAAATTTTAAAAAAAAATGACGTGAGCTTCGCCCAATTTTTGAGTCCAGCCGGGTACATCTAGGCAGCTGGGGATTGGAATCGACAGTGCAGGGTGCCCATGCTTTCTGGGCACCCCCGCTTTGAATTGCAGTCCCGCAGCCACCCCAGAAAATGGCGCTTTCATAGAAGCGCCATCTTCTGGCGCTGTATCCAACTCTTCCAGCTGCCCTGATGCCGGGTGGCTCGCTGGGTAATAATGGGGTTAGGGCTAGCTGTATAGCTGGCCCTAAGCCCGAAATTCATGGCGTCACGCCAATATTAGACATGGCCACCATGAATTTCTAGCAAAGATAAAAAAAAAACACAACACACAGAAAAATATTTTTATTAGAAATAAAACACAACACAATTAGTGACTCCATCTTTATTGAAATAAAGAACCCCCCCCTCCGCAGTAATCCTGGGTCGGGGTCCCGCGCCGTCCAATCCGGATCCAATATCATCTGATCGGTTTGCTGGAAGGCAAAGCGATCAGATGATGTGTCAGGATCAAGTGCCTGAATCCCATCACACATCAGCTGATTGTATAAAAGCCGATTATACAATCAGCTGATGCATCGGTGCAAAAAAAAAATAAAAAAAATAATACTTATGTGCTGATTACCGGCAGCTCCTGCAGCGATGGGGCGGGAGTCTGATCCCGTCCGATCGCTGCAGCAGCTGCCGGTAATCAGGGATGAAGTCTCCTGACGCATCCGCTGATACCGGCCGGGCGCCCGCGTCACCGCGATACTTACGATCAGCTGATGCATCAGGTGATCCATCGCCAGGTCCTGCATCCATCGGAGGTTTCCCGGCCGTCTGCACACAGCCGGAGCTGGGGTGGCGATACCGTGAGAGGAGATGGGAGCGGGCATGGCACCGGAAGTCTGCAGACAGGTGAGTATAACTTTTTTTTTTTTTTTCTACTGTTAACTTTTGTTTTCGCAGCCGCTTCCACCTCCCGCCCAGACATGGCGCCGCACGGCAGCATACATGCACAGGACGGGAGGTGGAAGCAGCGGTGACTGTACCGGGAGAATTCACGCTTCTGTATATACTGACAGAAGGAATCCTCTTCCTGTACACGTCACTTTACTACCCACCTCCTGCGTTTATAGCTACGTTTTTTGTCTTAGAAACGCACCAAAACGCAGCTATTTGCGTTTCTCATTGCGTCTTTCAACATCCCATTGCACTCAATGGATGAAAAGCGCAGTGAAAAACGCGGGAATAATTGACATGCTGCGTTTTTGTGGCACCACAAAAACGCAGCTGAAAAAAAACAGATGTGTGCGGAAAGCAAAAATGAAAACTCATAGACTTTGCTGGGGAAGCAAAGTCCTGCAGTTTTGAGGCCAAAAACGCACCTGAAAAACGCAGCGAAAAACGCACTGTGCGCACATAGCCTAATTGTAAATGTGCCAAACCTGCTGATTTTGGGGTGATCAGCCAGAACCGCTGTTTATAGGGGCCTGCATGTATATAGGACAATTGGGAGAGGAACTAGGGTTTGGCCAAATATGTATGCCCATCCTGGGGGTTAGAGGGCAAAGACGACTGGGAAAATCTGTACTTAAAGGGAACCGGTCGGGTGCAGTATGCACCCGGAACCATAAGTAGTTCTGAGTACATATTGCTTATCTCTGTATACACTAGCATAGAGTATTTGTAAAGATTCTTTATAATATGCTAATGAGGCCAGAGACTAGTCGCAAGGGTGTTATTTTCCCTGTGGCGGTATTAACATGCTATTGAATGCAGTGTCTCCAGCGGTGATGCGCTTACCTGCGTCCGCTGATCAGAAGTCCCGGCACTTCCAGTCATGTGCACTAGACCTGTCTGACACATACACCCGACTTCATACTGCGCATGACCGGAAGTCCCGGGACATTCAGCTCCGCGTTCACCGCGAACACAGGTACGCACAGCATTGCTGGTGATGCTGAATTGAATAGCATGTTAGTACACCCCTGTGGGTGGACTAGTTGAAGGAAGTAACGCTCTCACGACTAGTCCCTGCGCTCATTAGCATATCATAAAAGTTCTTTAGAAATACTTTTTCTAAAGATTTCTTTATCTATGCTAGTGTATACAGGGATGGTTAGGCCGGGAATAGCAATATACACCCAGAACTGCTCGTGGTTCCGGTTGCATATTGCACCTGACAGGTTCACTTTTATGTCAATATATAAAAGCATGGAAAGTGGCTTTTGAGCATTATTGAAAGGTTTTCACTGAACTGTTGGTGCTCAGGTTCCTGAGTGATCTTTTCCAGAACACTGGAGGTCACTTCACAACTTCCATCATGGACTGGCAAAATGAGGCAAAAACAAGTATCTGGCTGTATGTGTACAAGGATGACAGACCGCTCTGCAACATAACACCAAAATTATGATCGGGCAGCAGTGTGTGCTACAGAGCTGCTGTTCCTCGCAAGTGAAATTATGTAGAATAAGAAGGATCATAAAATAATAAAACCACCATACACACTAGTCAAAATTTGGTTGAACCAACCAATTTCCACAGAATCTGCCTAGTATCTATTGTGTATGGGTCATCCCTGACTCTCCCCAAACTAGCCAGATGGTGTTAGGGAGAGCAGAATCTGTTCTTTTGAATTTTAATGGTTGCCAGCGTCTTATCTCCGATGATAACAAAATGACCAGAGGTACCCTTATAGGGAACAAAGGAGCGCTCGACCGCCGGTGTATGGGGGATTTGGGAGGGATGGCTGTCAGCCAGGCGATTGTTTGAAGCCAGCTATCGAATATGTATGGCTTGCTACAAGCTCAAAGCTTGGCCTTGGTCTTCAAAACAGTTCTTACTAATATCTTTCAGAGTATGTGCTTTAAGGGCGATATAAACACTTACCACGCCCTGACTCATCCCGCATCTTGGATTTTTAGTTGATCCTGTTCTCCAGGTTTTGACAGCATTGAGCTCCACAGCTGAAGTGATTGTGTAATTCAGACGACTCGTCATCCTGACCAGTGGACACTCGTGTTACCTGAATCCCATAGATATTAGTGTAGGGAACCTCTGTACTGGTGCCCTCAGGCAGACTTCACTCGGCACACGTCCTCCCCGTCGCCTGACACAAGTTTGCAGGGCTTAGGCTGGGAGCCCACGAGTGTTTGAGTTTTTGACACTGCATGTTTTCACTCCATCAGAAATGCAGTGTCTATATTTCCAGGAAACTGGGTGGGATTCTTTTTTTACATGCGTAAATTGACCTTGCGTGTTTCAAATCAGTAACATGCCATTTCTCTTGTGGGAACGCTAAATTTTATATGCAGATATTTCCACCAGACTTGGATTAGATGTTGAAAATCTGCTGGTTAAAAAAAAAAAAGCATGTAATCCACACATTGGTGTATCAGTAAAGTTTTGCCAGTCAAATACCAAAACAAAGCAGCTTTACTTAAAACATGACATGCCAAGAAGTGTCAAACATGCAATAAACGCATGTAAAAAGCGCCACAAAAACACATGTAAAAAAACAAACACGAGTAACCTAGTTTACATGATGGGTGCAGAAATTATGCAACTTCAAAAGCTCATCCTAGAAAGCCTTAAAGGGGTTGTCCACCACTTTGATGACCTCTCCTAAGGATAGGCCGTCAATGTCGGATCGACTGGGGTCCGACACGCCGCACCCACGCCGATCAGCTTTTATCGGTCCCGGCGGCACTAGGCAGCTGGCAATGCTCAGTTCCGGAGCTCCCAAGTCTTCTGATAGCCCCCCGCAGCCAAGTACTGCACATCCGCTTCCTATTGATTAGAATGTGCAGTTCCCAGCCTCGGCCACAATCAGAAGACAGAGCAGCCCGGAGCTGAAGGAAAAAACTGAGCCTGGAGCTGAGCATTTCCTGCCGCCAGGACTGACCAGATCTGATCGGCGGGGTACGGCGTCACACCCAGCCAATCAGACATTGATGAGCTATCCTAAGGCTAGGCCATCAATATCAAAGTAGTGGACAACCCCTTTAAGCTATGTCTACATGCTGCATCTTTGTGACCGCAATATTTAATTCTGTGGTCACAAATGCAGCCTGGGGCTCAAAAATGCATCCAAAAAAGATGCATGAAATCTATGCCTGGAAGGGCTCAAAAACGGAGAAAGAATTGGCATGCTGCAGCTTTATGGTCACCACAATGATGCAGCCAAAAAAACCCTGCAATGTGCGGATAGCAATACTGAAATCTGATAGACCTTGCTAGGGAAGGAAATGCATGCAGTCTGATGACCCAAACAGCACTGCAAAACACGCAGCGTGCGCACGAGGCCTTACTATTGTTTTTGTCCAAGGCAGATACTCCCTGTAGGACTATGTTCACATGTCCAGTTCTGGTTTCAAAAATATAACTTGTAGTTGTTGAATTGCGGAGAATCCGTCAGATTTTCATAGGTCTCTACGTCCTAGTGCTGTATGTTATGTTTAGAATGGTAGCTCTGCCCATCCATAGAGATTTGGTTGTGCACTAAAGCGCCTATTCACAGTATTTGTCTCAAAATGTACATTAAGATCTTATTGACCTAACTAAACCTAACAATGTCTACCTCTGGGGCCATGAAGCGGTGTTGTAAGTTATGCTAAACATGCCCTAGATGCATCTCATCTGTGCCAGGCTGTGTCTGGAGGGCAGGGCTGTGTGGGCTGCCGCTGCACTTGTCTTCTAGAAGAGGTGCTTCTTGTATAGGCTTGTAGAGTGCGGCCTATATCCTACACGCATGTACATCAATCACTGTGGGATTGAGGGAAAAGCATTGCAATTAAAGAGCCACATCCAAAACGGAACATTTGTGAAATTGTGTGTTGTAAACATGACCGTTCTCCTGGTGTCTCTTGAATTTTATATAGGGGAATGGGTTTACAGCTCAATGTAAGTAAAGTACCGTATTTTTCGAACTATAAGATGCACTTTTTTTTCCCCAAGTATTGGGGGAAAGTGGGGGGGTGCGTCTTATAGTCTGAATGTAGGGCATGGCTGCGGGGAATGAGGGTGCTGTGGGTCATCGGCAGCATGCGCAGGCTGTAGCAGCGCCTACCATGACCATGTGGGCCTGCCATTTCATATGCACGGCCATCCTCCTGCCCATCTCTGAGAACTGAAGCCGGCGCTGACAGGTGGGCGGGATGATGGTGCAGGGGATGCGCGCATAATTAACAGCCGGCCTGCGTGATCACCTCTGGCAACTATAACCTGGAGTGATCGTGTGGCTGTATTCAATGCTCCCCACGCATAATCATCAGCGTGGTGCGCAGTGAATAAGTACGGTATACTCACTGATCACTGATCCCTGCAGCACTGCGATGTCCTCCTGTCTGTCAGCCCACTGAAGTGTATTTGGAGAGCAGTGCGCACAGCGATGTCATTGCTGTGCGCACGGCTCCACACAGGTCAGCGGCGCTGCTGCTGGCACAAACTGGAAGACGAGCGATGCTGCGTGGAGGGAGGAAAGGGGAGTATAAACGTTTATATTTTTTTGTGTGCCACAAGATGCGGCCATATAGCAGGATGGGGGGTATATAGCAGGATGGGGGACATATATACAAGGATGGGGACATATATACAAGGCAGGAGGATCATTATCAGAATGGGGTACCTTTTAGTAGAGAATTTGGGGACATTACCCCCATAAGTGTCAGCAGCAGATCCTCGCCCCATAAGTGTGTCATGACCACATTTGCTTAAAATTTTATTTTCCTATTTTCCTCTTCTAAAACCAGGGTGCGTCTTATAGACCGAAAAATACGGTATATAAAACCTTGAACATTTCCTTCTATGATGGGAGGATCTTATTATGGCAATGTTTAATGGATTTCTTCTATTTATTGGTGCATTAGAGATCCCTGGATTGTCTGGAAGGCTGTGCCCACAGATCTTGAGTATTTTGGAATGAGTCCGCTTTGAAAAAAAAGGCTTAAACTGCTTCAAAGATTACTATTAATTTCTACTGAAAAACCACTTTGGTTAGTAATTGAGCAATTTTTTTTTTATTTCCCCCCCCCCCCCCCCCCCTCTTTGGTCTGTGATAAGCCTCCTTTTTGAAGCATGCAGTTATGGAAAACACCAAATACTAGCCACTGTCCAATAATCAGGCTGGAAAAAAGCTTCAGAGTAAATAAAAAATAAATCTGCAAATATGCTTGAAAAAACACAAATTTATTCAGGAAATGAAAAACTCCTCCATCTGCCCAAAGAAAAATTTCCTGAAGTGGTTTCCCCTAGAAAACTCAATGTGTTTTGACCTCTGTGTGCTGTATCGCTTCAGACCTCCTCTGAGCCTATAATATTTAAATGGAAACGGTCACAAGGTTTTTCCAATATCAACTAGAGCCCCCAACTTTAACTGCTCCACCACCGCAGCCCATCAACCTGTATCTAAGCCCCAACCCCATTCTGTATTTGCTAAAAAAAAAGACCTTTTATCCTTCTGCATTGCATATGGTGTGTTCTGGTCCCGTGCACCTTTTTTTTTTTTTTTTTTTTTTTTTTTTTCCCTCCTGGTCTCTTCATCAATCCTTGTACCTGCATATCTGATCCAATCACCCCAGTGAAATCCTGTACTATGATGTATCAGCCATACTGCTAGAATATTAGTTAGTATCTGTCTGTTAATGGTCATTAAGGCTACTTTCACACATCCGGTTTGAGCCCTGCGGCTCAATCCGGCTGTGAAAACTATGCAACGGATGCGGCGAAAACACCGCATCCTTTGCATAAGTTTTTACATGCGGCCCGTCCGTTTTTTTCCGGTTGCGGCATGCTACTGAGCATGCGCAGTGGAAAAAACCGCATGCGGCGACCGGATGCGTTTTTTTTTCCGCATCGCGCCGCATCTGGCCTCCATAGGTATGCATTGAAAAATGCGCCGCAGCGGCCGGATGCGGCGCGATGCGGTGTTTTTTGCCGGAGCAAAAAACGTTGCAGGGGACGTTCGATCCGGCTGCCGCATCGGCTAAATCTGCCGCATGCGGCCAAAACCGGACCGAACGCAAGCCCCTGCAGCACAATACGGCACTAATGTAAGTCTATGCAAAAAAACCCGCCACCTGCGTTACAAAAGCCGGTGGCGGTTTTTCTGCAGAACGCCGTATTGTGCCGCAGAGCAAAAATCCGGATGTGTGAAAGCACCCTAAGGAGGTCTGTTATTTTTCCTGAAATGAGAAAATGTAGGCAAAAATGTAGCTTCTATATATTTTGCAGTCCACAAATGTAAGTGTAGGGTGTGTTCTCACACAGCTTTTGTTTCTTTTTCTGCATGAAAACCATAATCAGTGACTGAAAACTACACTCATATGTATTTTTTGTTTTATATTTTGATGCTTTTTTTTTTATGCCTTTTTAGTTTGAGATCAAAATGCCTCAGCTCCCAATGTGGAAAAACTGCAGTAAAAACACTAAGGCTATGTGTCCATGGTAGAATGTACCTGCGGATTTTTCTGCATGAAAATCCGCGACTTCCGCGGCAAAAATAAGGTGCGGATTACCGCGGATTTTTTTTTTCCCCCCATTCTATAGCCAAAATCCGCAACAATAATTGACATGCTGCAGATTTTTCCGGATCAAAATCCGCGGCAAATCCGCCACAGAAAAATCCGCAGCATGGACACAGCATTTCCAAAATGCCATTGAAATGGCTTGGAAGTGCCGCTGCTGCAGATTTTCGGCAAATCCGCGGCAAAATCCGCAGCGTGGGCACATAGCCTAACAGAATTGACCTGTGGCAATAAAAAACACACATGGACCAGAGGTTAAAGAAAAATAAATAAAATCCACTGGTAATTTCTTAACTCTACAAATCTCATTCATTTTGCGGTTACTGTAAAACACTTTTTTTTTTTTTTCATTTTACCTGCCCAAAAATGACTTAGGGGCTTGCTCACACAGACTTACAGTTCTTCAATTTCTTTTGTCATATATGGAGATTAGTCAAAACTGAGTTATAAAATATTTGCACTGCTAGGGCTTGCATATTGCCATGTCTTTTCTGTGAGTCTTGTCGTTCTTGTTTTTTTGTCTTTTTTTTTTATGTGCGCCCCCCACCCCCCCCCCTCACCCCCTTCTTCCAATCAAGCTCAAAAAGGCTTAAGCCTAATAAACCTTTAAAAAAAAAAATCAAATACACGCTTAGTTTCCACTGCAGTTTTCTGGTCAAAACTTGCAGTTTTTATATAGGGGAAAAAAATGCATAAAAAAAAAGCTGTGTACATGTAACCATAGTACACTTTGAAAATTGACATAGACAAACCCCTATCACCACACCCCTCCCCATATTTTTTGGTGTCTTATAACTAGAGGGAAGGAAGAGATACAAGTTATATCATCCTGGAAAAAAGGAGTCACAAAATGTATAGATAGAGAATATCCAAATGTTTTCACTTATAAATCAGAAACTAATTACTTTCAAGAACATTTGCACAGATTCCTGCCACGGAGGAATCATCCAGCGATGCGATCTAGTAACTATAGGCACCTAATCACCAGCGTGGAATACTATTACAGGAGACGGGTGAGCCAGGGGGTACAAAAACCCAAGCCCTGGTCGGATGTCCTGATGTGAGGCGTTACGTTTTTCTTTTACATCATCTGCTCAGTAGAGTACATATAGAACAAGATTCCCAAATTTCCCTATGTGAATGGAGTAGTAGGGAGCACGTGCGACCACGTCTCTGGTCCTCGTCTATACGAGTGGTGGTGGCACGTGCGCCTTACTACTCCGTTCATACAGGGGACTTTGGGGGCCCCCTTCTTAGTACCAGTGGGGAAACTCCGCAGCAGTAATCGTAGTAATAATAAATTACTCAGTATTCAAAGATTACTCATTCGGATGTAGAAAAGTGACAAATGTAAGTGCAGCTATGTCAGATCTTCACAAACAACATCTACAAAAATGTTTCTTCTCCCAGTGTTTTGAATGTGGGAGGAAACCAGAGTACCTGGATGAAATCCACACACACATACTGATGGGGAGCTTAGATTGTGAGCCCCAATGGGGACAGTGATGTCTGTAAAGCACTGTGGAATTTGATAGCGCCAGGGGTATAATATACGATAATAACGTGTATAGTGCCATTAATGACACAGCGCTTCAGAAACACTGTCCCCATTGGGGCTCACAATCTAAATTCCTTAACAGTACGACTTTGGAGTGTGGGAGGACACCCACACAAACATGGGGAGAACATACAAACTCCTTGCAGATGGTGTCCTTGGTGGGATTTGGACCCAGGACCCCAGTGCTACAAGACTGCAGTGCTAACCACTGAGCCACCGTGCTGCCCAAATTAAAGATGAGCTATTGGACTGCAGAGGGCCCATATACTGTTCTTGCACAGGGGCCTCCTGTCTGTGCCCACCCCCGGATGGCGCTATATAAGCAAGCAAAGTAAGTAGTAAACGACATCATTACATTAATAGGAAGTCGCATGTAAGTCCTCCCTTCACGTCAGTGTTTATTACGTGATCAGTCAGTTTATTACACAACAGGATTCTGGAACGATCTAGAGAATCGGCCTCGCTTATTACTGTATAGTAGACCTTTATCGTCCATGATCTAAATGTGTTGCACAGTGGGAGAAGCGATTCTAATGGCTTATGCCTAAATTAGATGCCCCGAGATAGCATAATGCACAGATCATTATATTCGTTGCTCAGCCAGCTTTCAGAATTGCAAGCCAATAAATTATTTATCTGAGCTTCTTTAAAATTGCATTATCACTGGGTTGTTAGTTTTTGTAAGGAAATATGAAAGTGTGCGTGGGCGAGAAGCGGCTAATCCTCTTTTATTGTGTAGCTAGGAAAACCAGTAAGGTAGGTATCAGACGGGCATTATTCATGGAGTCTATGTACTCCAATCTGCTAATGGCACCATGTCGCTGATACTGACTCATTGTACAGGGGCAGAGGTGGTGTACTCACCTGCCACGTCAGAGAGCAACCACAAATGCAGAAAAACTAGAAAATGACCAGGAATACCTATATTAAAGGAATACACAGGTGCAAAATACACATTTTTTTGATTAAAAGATTATTGTTCATGGATCTTGGAGCTAACCCCCCCCCCTCGTCCCCCCGTGCACAATTCAAAAAGTCTAGAAATTGGCAGCACCTATAGTAATGACTGCGCAGCTGCACGTTTGCTCTGACAGTAATAGAAATGTACCTATACAAACACTGCAAAAGCATTCTGCAATTATTACAGGAGTACCCCTATTGCTAAGCATATGTTAACACATAAAGTGCTTAATTAATGTTTCGATCAAAATATTTGCGCCCATCCGTGGCATTTGAGGCATCCGATCACTGGGCAGTGCCTTTTTCGGGAGCTCCTCAAATTTCCGCGACATGATCGCAGTCTGTCGATGGATTGCTTTGAAATCTTACAGCATGTACACTGCATGTGGTCAGGATTCTCCAGTGTTACTGGCAAGAGCAGTGGTAACATGGCCACAAGTATGTGATTTGCCTTCTTCCGGCCACATTCCAACTAGGTGTGCTCACTCTCGCTCACATCACTTGTAAAGGCTGAGCAGATCTAGTTGGCTCCTGACCATATGTGTGCAAATCGCAGACACATGACTGCCTGCTCTTACTAATGACACCAAAGAATCCTGACAGTGTGCAGTGTGCACGGAATAGGCCTGGTACACCGGGTAGTAATCCAAAAGCAAAGACGTTGCTTTAGCAAAGTGTAAAATAAAAAAAGGTTTTCAGCCTTTACTTGTATTTAAAATCCATGACCGGCAAATATAGCTTGACTGCTGACACGTTTCAACACCACAGCATGGTCATAAAAACATACATGTGATATTTTAGTGTATTGTGTGTGTATGTATATATGTATGTATGTATGTATGTATGTATGTATGTATAAAATATATATATATATATATATATATATATATATATATATATATATATATATATATATATATATATATATATATATATATATATATATATATATATATATATATATATATAATATAATATAATATATATATATATATATATATATATATATATATATATATATATATATATATATAATCACACTATGAAGAAAAATGTATGTATGTATAAAATATATATATTATATATATATATTATATATATATATATATATATATATATATATATATATATATAATCACACTATGAAGAAAAATGTATGTATGTATGTATGTATAAAATATATATATTATATATATATATATATATATATATTATATATATATATATTATATATATATATATATATATATATATATCACTCTATGAAGAAAAAGACATGGATCGCACATCCCAAAAATACATTGATCTAAAAGCCGCTAGGCAAAATATTAAATAGAACATGAGGCTCTTTTGTTACCATTCTGATCAGATTGTATTAAGCCCACTGCCACGTCACGGCAAACCTCTTGAGTGGGTCCCTAACCTGACCTTTTTGTGTAGCACCGTGCACCGACCACCGCCGTAGCGACAAAGCGCCAGCAGGGCGGGCGACCTGGCGCCTCACAGCACCCATGCTGCAAGGCAAAGCCCCCAAGGCTCCAGGCCGCGCCGCCCCACCGACACCACATAGTGTGATATATATATGTATATATATATATGTATGTATGTATGTGTATGTATGTATGTATGTATGTATGTATGTATATATATATATATATATAATGTATGTATATATGTGTGTATATATCTTGTCTTGTTTGAAATAACCAAATGCTCACTGTTCTTTTTATCAACAAGATACTAATGATTAGTCTGAGTACATTTTGATTACATTACTAAAAAAATTTAGAATCTTAATGCCAATTGGTAATAGCAGGAAATTGCGTAAAAGAACACGCAGGGAAGTAGAGAGTAAAAATTAAGAAGATGCAAGAGGGGAAAAAAAACACACAACTGAGCAAATATTTTTGGAAGAGCACAGAACAAAATATATATTGGGAAAAAAAACACGAGCGAGAAAATGCGATAACTCCTCAGCCCAAAACTCGTTTTCACTTTACCGACCAGACCAATTTTGCCTTCACAGTCCCAGCAAAACCTATCAAATTCCAGAAATCTCACATGCATGCATACACGCATGCGCGGTGTTTTTCTGCTGGTCTTTCCAACGTTGTTAAAAGAATGAACATATCAATTCCTTTCAGCGGGTTTGTCTTTGTCCATCTCTAGGGTGAAAAACTGACTCGCAGATACCCACCCTAGATCAGTGGGTCTAACCGGGTTAATAAACCTGGTTCCAGACAGGAATTGATCCAGGGTATCTGGCCAGACACTGGTCACCATATAATATGGGTACCAGAATCCGGCACTTAAAAATGGTGGTGGAAAAAATAGGGGTATTGGAACAGGCGCGTTACTTACCGGCTCCGGCGTGGCAGTACTCCTGGCCCCTCCTTTTACTTCCAGGGCCGCTCATTAGCCTCATACATATCCACTGCTTTCCCCACCCACCGGCATCTGCGATTGGTTGCAGTCAGACGTGCCCTCCACCCTGAGTGACAGTGTCTTACAGCTTCTAATCACTGACTCTATGATCTTCTAATCGTTATATAAAAATAAATAAAGTTGGCCTTGGGTCCCCCCATATTATGATGCCCTGCACAGCAAAGCATACGGCTGCAGCCTGCAGCCGTGTGCTTTTCTTGGCTGTGTATCAAAATAAGAGGAACCAAATGCGGCTTTTTTTTTCCATGATCCTCCAGCTGTGACGCAAATCATTTGAGTGCCTTCACTACTAATTGCGTGGCTCAATCAGTTTGACTGAACCTTCGTCGTATTCTATGGGTGCTTGGTGTGAATTCAGATCAGATGTAGCAGAGCTGGAATCTTCGTGGGACCTTATGTGGATTACGTTGAACCTGCAGGGGTGTTTTGGGGGTTACTAAAGTGGTGCAAGAAGGTGTGTGTTTTTTTTGTTTTTTTTTTGTGTATTTCAAATAAAGCATTTTTTTCGGTGTTTATTTACTTTCACTTACAGATTAGTAATGGGAGGTGTCTGAGACCCCCCCCCATTACTAATCAAGGGCTTAGTGGCAGCTCTGAGCTGCGATTAAACCTTTATTACCCCAATAGCCACTGCACCAGGGCAATCGGGAAGAGCCGGGTAAAGTGTTGAGATTGTCGCGTCTAATGGATGTAACAGTCCTGGGTGGTTGCAGGCTGCTATTTTTAGGCTGGGGGGAGCCCAATAAGCATGGGTCTCCCCAGCCTGAGAATACCAGCCCCCAGCAGTCGGGCTTTATCTTGGCTGAGTATCAAACTTGGTGGAGGGTGGGGGGCTCCGGACACTGGTGTGTGTGTGTTTTTTTTTTTGTTTAAATATTTAAATATTGAAAAAGCAAAACTGCACGCAGTTCCTCCTATCTTGATTCATGGCCAAGATAAGCACGTGGCTGAGGGCTGCAGCCTCTGGCCGTAGGCTTTCTGTGCTGGGTATCATAATATGGGAACCCAACTTATATATATATATATATATATATATATATATATATATATATATATATATATATATATATATATATATATATATATATATATATATATATATATATATATATATATATATATATATATATATATATTATAATATAATATAATATAATATAATATAATATAATATAATATAATATAATATAATATAATATAATATAATATAATATAATATAATATAATATAATATAATATAATATAATTTTTTTTATTTACGAATTTTTGTTGCGATTAGACGCGTTTAGTGTCTGAGATTCGAAGCTGTCACTCAGAGTGGGAGTGCGTGTGACTGCTAATCACAGATGCCGGTGGGCGGGGAAAGCAGAGCATGAGACTAATGAACCGCACTGGAAGTAGGCAGGGCCACGGGAGCAGGTACAGTTACGCCGGAGACATGTGTAACTTGCTTTTCATTTTTTATTACTACAGTGCCGGATCCAGATCATTCCTGGCCCAGGGCCAGCACTCGGGTACTTTGACTCTCTGCAGGTCTTGACTTGGTCCGGCCATCCCTACCAGAGGAAGTACAAAAGAACACACTAAAAAAAAAAACTCCATAAAAAGTACACCAAAAGCCTGGCCCAAAACTACACCAAAAACGCAGAAAACCACTAGACAACTGCCTGCCACAAGATAAGGTTTTGCTGCAGGAATAAACTACAGCAAAAACGCCCTGTGTGAACATAGTCTGTCACAGCGCAATGCAGCACAGTGGCAAGAGCTTGCAGCTTCGTACATGTTCAGCACTTCCACAGTCCCGTACATGTATGGCAGATCTCATGAAGAAGAGGTGAAAACATAAATCTCTCTATATCCTGCATTTTTTTTTTTTCATTATCACTTTTTTCCTTGCTTGTTTCAGAGTTCAATAGTGTGACAATGATGTCTTGGTTTTTTTTTTTTTTTTTGAGTGCAGGTTTCCGGCTTAAAAATTTAATAAATCTAGCTTTTAATAGGAATATGTCACCCCATCCTAGAACAGAATAATGTAGACCCTGATTCTAGCGATTTGTCACTAACTGGGCAGCCTGCTGTCATTTTGCTTAAGATCACTGTTATATGCTGCAGGTCTACCAGTTTTGAGCTGAGCTCTGTATAAGGCTAGGTTCACATTTCCGTTGTTTTTAAATCCATCAGGTCCATCAGCAACGGATCAGTTGTTTTTTAGATGTCAACTGACGCAACGGATGTTTTTCACAGGATTCCTTTCAAAGGAATCCTGTGAAAAAAACTGATCTGTCGCGTCCGTTACAACCGCTATGCGTCCGTTTTTTTGACGGATCAGTCATGATCCGTTTGTGTTTGGGACAGCTCAGTGGGTGTGCCAAACGTGCTCGGCATGCTCAGTAGAGCATGACCGGAATCCAGCGCTGGATTTCATTGTAAGATGGATTACGACGGAACCCAGCACCATAGACATACATTACAAGCGTGACGGACTGTGGCGGATTCCTGCGCGGCGCATTAATTTTGACGGCCAGAAAAACGTTACATTCTGCGTTGCTCCCGCCCGGCGGTCAGTCAGACTGACTGCGACGCAGCGGATGCAACGCAAGGTCATCAGTCTCAATCCGCCACTAATACAAGTCTATGGGACACAACGGAATCCACTAAATGGATGCCGTTGTTTACCATAGCCGCGGATTGTGACTGATACATTTTAACGGAAATGTGAACCTAGCCTAACCCCACTTACACCACTGACTGGCCGCTTTCTGTGTACACTGTCATATCAGAAAGAACTCATTCGGTGGGGGTGGGGTTATTATAGAGCTGATGAATATACATGACTACCTGACTGCAGGTTTAGTAGTCCTCTCGTGTAGTTTTGATTTTTTTCTGCTGATAAAATTTATATTTTATCACTAAACAGCCCATTAAGTGACACATCGCTGGAATCTGGGTCTCTGTCCTCAAAATTATGATGCTCTTAGATTAGATGCCAATTAGATTGTGACTGATTCCCTTTAATTTATATCTATAGTTCCTTACTCTAATAAGGGGCATTCACATTTTAATATCTCTGAAACTTCTATTTTTCCTTTTCTGAACCTCTGTGAAATGTCGGTGCTGCAGATGTTTCCACTCTGATTTCCTATATTCGATAGGTTGTTTGCCAATTGTGATTTTCAATGGGCCTGTTGTACAACCAGCATATTGTATGTGACATAGGGAGCACAAGATCAGATTAACAATAATAGTTCATTTTTGGTATATGTCTTGCTATATTGTGTACGATTTTATGGCCACACTTATGCTTGCGGCCAGCTTTGCACCTTGGAGCTATGGTAAAGGCTAAAAAACACTAAGGTATATACTGTGTGAGCTCTACATATTGTCTGTACATGTCCCCTCTGCATTGTAAAGCGCTGCGGAATATGTTGGCGCTATAGAAATAAAAAGTATTATTATTAAGAATAATTTATTATTATTATTATTATTATTATTATTATTATTATTATTATTATTATATATTATCCCATGTAAAGCTATCCTTTTTTTTTTTTTTTTTTTTTTTTTTTTAATCCAATCAATTTTTATTGTAGGAAGTTACATTACAAAAAAAAGGAGAGATTCAGGTATCATTGGCAATAATACACAAAACAACGCTGTAACATGTGGTAGTGTCACCTTTGATTATGATTCACATTTCCTGTCACACCACCACCAGTCATGTCTGATGCAAGTTGCAACTTTTTTAGGTTAATCAATACCCAATACGTATAGAATCAACCTACCAATTTACTCTTTAATCCTCAAAATGAGGGATCCAAACAACCAGAACCACAGAGTAAGAAAGGAAGATAAGAAAAGGGAGGGGAGAGAGAGGTGGGGGAGATGGGGAGAACCATGGATGGTTGCAAGGAAGCAACCAGGGAGGGGGAGGGGGGGAGGGAGGGAATTGGATGGCGTTTTGGGGTAGCCCGAGCAGTAACAACAGAGAATTAAACACCTTGACTATTGACATGTGGTATGGGTGAACTCCCTGCGTAACACACACTTTGAGCCTATTTGACCCGTTTTTTAATTATCAACAGTTTGCCCTGGAAACAGATGCCTGACAGGGGATGCATATACAGAGTTTAACCACGTGTCCCAAATCTGAAGTATTTTGTTTTTTGGCGCGGATGGAGTGAGCCAGACAGAACTCGTATTGGCATTGGAGATTAATTCGGTTATATAGTTCAACTAATGTAGGCGTCTTTGGGGATTTCCAGTGCAAACTTATGCAATATCTGGCAGCTACTAGAATGTGAACTAATAAACCCCTGGATTCCCAAGAGAACTCCTCTATACCCACGTTTAGCACTGCCAGAGCCGGATTCGGATTAATACGATTGCCTGTCAGCTCACCCATCAGGCCAAACACCTCCAACCAGAATGAGAAAACCTTGGGACAAGCCCACCAGCAGTGACCAAGAGTACCCCTTTGGAGGCAGCCCTTCCAACAATGTGGCGAATAATTTGGGAGGAACTGTGCTAGGTTGGCTGGGGACCGATACCATCGCAGGTGTACTTTTTTCAGTTGCTCCAGATGATTTATACACTTGGAATATTTTTGGATATTTGCTGATGCCGAGTGCCAGTTTGAAGGTGAGGTAGAGACACTCAACTCCACGTCCCATTTATTCATATAAGGAGATTTTTGCTCTTCGGGGGGGTTATTGAGCCATTTGTATGTCGAGGAGATACCTTTTGGATTTAATTATCTTTTTAAATACCAAAGCTTTTGTTGTAGGTAACAGAGGCTTTGACTTTGGAGGAAATTTAGAGGCCAGAAAATGACTAATTTGGATGTGTTGATAGAAACAGCCCTTTAAAGAGGGGTGTTCCCGTACTATTTCATTAAAGGGGTTAACACCCAAATCAGAGTATAGATCCGACAGCACTGTAATGCCCGATCCCTCCCACCTGGCCAGATTCAAAAAGGGGATTTGAGATTCCAACGACTTGAGGGAGATCTCTGAAAGAGGAATCTGAATCTTATGAATCAAGTCATTTCGCCAGACCTCCAGGGAGGCTGACATGGTGGGAACACACGGGGAGAACCGTGAACGGCTCAAATATTCTGCTTCCATCATTCTTCTGACCGAGCCCTGGCGGGACAGGAAATTTTCAATCTGAGCCCATCTATGTGAATTACCTGGACGCCACCATTCCTTTAGTGATTCAATTAGTAAGGCTTTATAATATGCCGTTATGTTTGGGGTGCCCAATCCCCCTAAGTCATATGGGGGGTATAACACTTTACCTGCGACCCTAGCCCTTTTATTACCCCAGACAAATTTGTTAGTCAACGATTGAAGTTTCATCAGGGTTTTGTGAGAAATTTTGATGGGAAGGCATCTGAGCACATACAATATTTTGGGTAAGAAAACCATTTTAAAGGACTGTATCCTGGCCATCCAGGACAATGATATTTTTTCATATCTTCCCAATTCCTTTTCTAAATTTTGGATCAGAGGTTCCAAATTTTCTTTAATTAACATCTGCGATGGTGTCAGCTTAATACCCAAATAAGGTATCCCCCTGTCGCACCATTTGAATTGAAAGGCCCCCTCCAGCGCACTCCTGGCCTCCGCCGGTACATTAAACGGCAGTATCAAAGACTTTGCCGCATTAAGCTTATAATACGACACTTTAGAAAAGTTTGATAATGTGTTCACCACTGCTGGAATCGACACTGCAAGGTTAGAACAGGAAATTATCACATCGTCTGCGTATAAACCAAGTTTATGTTCAAATTCCCCAACTCTTATACCAGAAATGGCTGTTTTTTCGTATAGCTTCCGCCAGAGGTTCTACCACTAAAGCAAAAATAGCGGGAGACAATGGACACCCCTGGCGGGTGCCATTACTTATTTGAAATTTAGATGACAGAAACCCCGATGCCAACACTGACGCATTTGGGTAAGAGTAGAGGGCTAGAATGGATGACTTGATGTTCCCCAAGAACCCGAATTTTGTTAGAACTCTCTCCAGGTATCCCCAGTGCACCCTGTCAAAGGCTTTTTCAGCATCAAGAGACAGGAATGCACTGGGTTCACCCGATATCTCCACCAGTCCAATCAAGTCAAGCATCCGTCTGGTGCCATCCTTAGATTGCCTCCCTGTCACAAACCCAACTTGATCTGGAGCCACTAAGGTCGGGATCACTTTGTGAAGTCTATCTGCCACTAGTTTGGCATAAATTTTAACATCACAATTTAGGAGTGAAATGGGCCTAAAATTACCCGGGGTGTCTGCAGGTTTCCCTGGCTTGGGTAGCGTGATAATTATCGCTTCTAAGTTGTCTGGAGAAATTGACCCTTTATTTTGCCAAAAATTGAAGGTTTTTGACATAAAGGGGGACAGAGTGGATGTAAATTGTTTGTAATATTCGTATGGCAGCCCATCTGGGCCCGGGGCAGAGTTAGACTTAGTCATTTTGATGGCACCTAGGATTTCATGTGTAGTAAAGGGAAGATTAAGTTCCTCTAATTGCTCATCTGAGACCCGGGGAAGATCCAGGGTGTCTAGGAAACCCTGTATATCCACTTGAGTCGGCTGTGACGTATTGGAATCATATTTTAGATTATTCAGGGCCTCATAGTATTTCGCAAATGCTTCTGCTATTTCAATGGGATGTCTAGTGATTGTTCCGTTCGGGTCCCTCAGGAATTCTATTTTAGATTGGATCTCACGTTTTTTCGTCCTTCTTGCCAATAAGGACCCCGCTCTATCCCCCATAGCATAAAATGTCGATCTATTTTTTTTAAGATTATGTTCGTATTTTTGCAGGAGTAGGGATCTTAGTTGGAATCTATGGGTTACAATTTCTTTAGTCAAGTTAGGGGATGCTTTGGCTTTATTCAGGGATTCAAGGTGATGAATACGGGTTAATGTATATTTAATATCTGCGTCTTTTTTCCGTTTTTGGATGGAGGCTATTTTTATGAGCTGCCCTCTGACTACGGCTTTATGAGCAGCCCACAGGGTCTCGTCAGAAATTTCCCCATTATTATTAAGTTTAAAATATTCTGTTAACACTGACTCTACTTCATCATGTACCTTCTGCCTACCAAGCAAGCTGGTATTCAGTCTCCACCTAGGGGAATTTTGAACATTAAAGCTACCCGGAACAGACAAAGAGATCGGCGCATGATCTGTCCAAGTAATTAAACCAATATCAGCTGCCACACAATTACTTATAGATTTGCTGTCGACCAAAAAAAAATCAATTCTACTGTATGAGCGGTGCCTGGAAGAGAAGAACGTATAGTCTCTTTCTGATGCGTGCAAATATCTCCAGATGTCATGAAAATGGAATTCATTGATGAGATGCTTAAGTTCCTTAGCATGTGGGATGCTGGTGTTGGAGCAATCCATGGAGCGTATTACAGGTATATTAAAGTCTCCACAGATGATTTCCGCCCCTGTGGCAGTATCTTTGAATGCTTGGAAAAATTTCCTAGCAAAGTTCAATTGTGATGAATTTGGGGAGTAGACCGTTGCCAAGGTATAAGGGACGCTGTTGATATAACAAGACAAAATAATATATCTTCCATCCGCTCCATAACTGACATTTATCAATTTAAAGGCCACTGAGTTCTTTATTAAAATGGCCACTCCTCCTCTTTTTTTTGAGTCATTAGCAAAAAAGGTGTGTTGGAAGCTTGGATGAAGTAGCCGTTTATTATCTGTGGAAAGAAGGTGGGTCTCCTGAATGCACGCTATATCACAGTTAGATGCCTTGACCTCTCTCCACATCATTGACCTTTTTGCTGGGGAGTTGAGTCCGTTCACATTAATAGACAATATCTTAATTCTCATATTGGAGCCGCAGGGGGGGTTGAATTCCCAGGAACGCCATCAGGGATGAGAGGGGCTAGACCAGCAAGGAATTGAGAGAAATTTCCAGAAAAAATTAAGGAACATTTGTGAGAAGAGGAACAAAAACAAAAAAATTCCAACAACACCGGTTTGCCCCGAGTAGGGTGCCCGGTGTATAACCGCTCGCCATAGGCGAGAACATCAGGGGGGCTACATGACATCCCGTGTCACAGGAGGAGGGACAGCAGGTGCCATAAGCAGGAAGGAGTCCCAGCTAAGCTACTGACCATTCAGGGTTAATCCTGTCTGGAGGGCCTCTATGATTCTCCTGCCCACCAGGGTTTGGTGGGTGGGCTATTCCCCAGTCATCCAGCAATTTGCCCAGCTGAGAAGGAGTATGACATATGTGAGTGCCTCCATCTTTGAAAATTATCATCTTCACCGGAAACCCCCACTTGTACTTGATGTCTTGATCTCTAAGGAGTTTAGAAAGGTGGGCAAATTCTCTTCTTTTATTAAGAGTTGCAGCAGAAAGATCTGGGAAGATTTTTAGTCCCATGAAAGTGTCTGGCAGGGCTGGATTTCCCCTCAGTGTGTGCAGCACAGCTTCTTTTGTTTTATAGAAATGAAGTCTAGCCAGGACATCTTTAGGCAGAGCTGGATCTATGCCTTTGGCTTTAGGGACTCTATGAATCCTGTCCACTATCAGGTCTCTGGTGTCCCATCCAGGGAGTATAAGCTGCAGAAACTTGTGGAAGTATTCCTGGAGGTCTTTATCTGCTACTGATGAGGGAATCCCTCTGATTTTTAGGTTATTTCTTCGGGATCTGTCCTCTATATCACTGATTTTAAGTTTTAGTGCCTCCACCTCCTTTTCCAAAGCTGTGTTAGCATCTATCAGATTGTTATGTGATGTTGCAAATTCAGCCATCTTAGATTCTACATGCTCTGTGCGAACCCCTAGAGACCTGATCTCTTCCTTCAGCTCTCTTACTATTTCTCTGAGATCAGCCTGCAAGGAAGCCCTCAGCGTTTTCAGCAGAGCTTGCATTGTTTCCTCTGTCAGTGGAATGGCTGTGCAGCCTCTTAAACAGCCTGTTTCTCCCTGTGAGGAGTGGGAAGAAGCTGAGTGTGAAGCCATCTTGCTTGGTGAGCAGAGATCCCTATCCAGGGGGTAGAAGTCTGTCAGTTTGGCTGGAGTGCCAGTCTTTTTAGGTCTCCCCTTAGGCATAGCTGGGGGCTGGGGTTACTCACACCTCCTGTAGCTGGTAATCCTGTTATCTGTGAGCTGATAAGAGCCGGTTTATCCTGCTTCAGCACAGAGCTCTCCTTCAAGCAGCCGTCGCCATCAGCGTGCAGGCCACGCCCCTAAAGCTATCCTTATGATATTGGATAAAGTAGAATTCTTGTGCAAGATCGGAATATATTTTCCAATTTTACAAATGCCAGAAAATTCATCTGGTGTAAAAAGTGAATATATAGTTATTGGGATCTGCAAGATAATTGTCGGTCGTGATGAACCTGCGCCAAAGTGAATAAAAAGCAAAACACGTTAAATACTGATCTGATTACCGCACTATTCCTTTATTCATTCACTTTGCATTTTTAAATATAGAATTTTTATTTTGGAACATTTTTTTTCCTAGCCTGCCTTAAAGGTTTGCACCGTACTGTGTATATGTCATACAAACTGTACCGGAAATGTCATAAGCTCATAGGCACAGCCAGTATGTAATTATGCCTCCCCTGGACTTTAGAAATCCAAGAGATCTGATGTAAAGCTTTAAACATTAAAGGGTTTGAATTATAAACTGCTTGTTAGACGCAGCCTGTGAGGTGCTGATGATTCCCAATGGGCTAAATAGTACATTGTTAAAAGTGACTATGGAGAAGAGCTCTGTCTAATCTTGACACTGCCCAGCCATTTGTGCTTTAAAGGGATGACACATCTGTATTGGCCTGAGCCCTAAGCTGTCTGAACAGATTTTCCTTGGAAGCAATCATGTCTTTGAAGTGTTTTCCAGAGCTGTCAGTTTGTTTTTTTTGTTTTTTTTTTTACCTTCCCAAAGGAAAGTCCATAAACTAGTGTGTGGTTGAGACCACCTGTCCCTTTTTAGTAAATTTAGTGGAAGACTATTTATAGAAAATCCAAGAGAATGGGGAAGAGTCCAGCTCACCAAGGACTGACCTGGTTGCAATCAGGGATCCTGCGCACGGAGTGAGGCTCTGTAACCATCCAGATTAGAAATAGAGAAATTTCCAGTGCCAGGAATAGATAAAAAATCCTTTTTTATTGAAAATAAGGTATTAAAAATCCAGCAGATACCATATTAGATGTCAGAAGGTTTTTTATCTATTCCTGGCGCTGGAAATTTCTCTTTCTATTTATAGAAAATGATCCGGCAAAGCATTGGTGTTTGTCAACTTTGCCTTAATCCGTTCACCCCACTTCCACAAAAAAGTTACTTTAGCCATAAAATTATGCATTCACAAGGGCAATAGGAGAAATTGTGCAATAAATTTTATGGTGCATTTTTTTCTTGAGTACACAGATAACTCATATGTGGTGGAAATCCACCATTTGGGCGCACAGCAGGGCTCGGAAGGGAAGGAGCACCACTTGAATTTTTTAAAGCAAAATTAGCTGGAATCATTAGTGGATGCCATGTTGCATTTGGAGATTCCCCGAGGTGCCTAAAACGGTGAACATCCCCAGGAGCTATAGCGTTTTTGAGAGCCTTTGTGCTACCAGTAATGTAGAAGCCTTCTATATGAGGGGCTGCTGATAGGTCTTTGGCTTTACTCAGAGAGAAACGAGAGAAGATGATGAAACTTTAAATTTATTCCACATACTCTCCACTGATGTCAACACACTTCTTACATCAGTATTCCAAGTTCTGTAAGCCTAGCAAAAAGAAGGATTTCGGTTGTGCCTCAAACCAGACATCTGTAGCATTCATGGCATCAGAAATGGTGTGAAATTTGGTACCCTTGAGATGTTTCTTCTGGTTTGGAAACAGATGATAGTCAAGGGGAGCTAGATCTGGTGAATAAGGTGGGTGATCAACCAGCTGGAAGCCCAGCTTTGCCAGTTTTGCCGTGGTCACTTGTGTAGTGTGAGCGAAGGCGTTGTCTTGCAGGAACAAGATTTCTTTGGACAGCTTGCCGCGCCTTCAGAGCTGCCTTTTAATTGGTCCAAAAGTTAAATGTAATACCTTGCATTGATGGTGGAACCCTTTTGAAGGTAATCCACTAGCAGCACGCCCTCCTTATCCCAGAATACAGATGCCATCTGGTTGATTTTTGCACCCTGAACTTCTTTGGGTGAGGAGGACCACTGTGCCTCCACTCTTTTGACTGCTCCTTGTT